>NW_008653486.1:0-90249 GCF_000695815.1 Acanthisitta chloris | reverse complement strand
GCTGTCATATATTACCTGGCTAAAGTTCAGTCTCAGGGCATTTCTCAATGTAAATTATTAACCCAAATGACTGAAATACAAGGCCTTACAAAGGAAATAAGATATCCAATATGTATTTTTACCTTGTCCACCTTTTCCAGTGCAGTAAATCACCATGTGCATCCTGTCAGAAGTATCCGTAACAGGTGTTTTCATGTGTCCCTGCCTGTGTTTTTTAATAAATGCTAACGGCATGCCCAGAGTTGTGAAGCAGAATATTGTCTCTCTGCTCATCTTGCATAGAACTCTAATTCATCTAGAAAACACTTCAGTTTACAAGCTTTTCATCATCACCTATGTTCAACTTCTCGGACTCAGATATGACTATCAAGTTAAAATCCGTAATTTATGCAGAAACTCAAAATGTGATATTATAACATCTCCTTCCACCTTAGAAGCTCCAACCTGTTTACACTCCTTGACTCGCAGGAGAGTTTTCATCCACTTCACACTAACATTGAGGAGCTTTCTTCAGGGTTTCAGAATGACTTAAAACAAAACCAAAGAAACACCTGTAATTTGGACACAACCAGTGCCTCTTCCCAAATGATTTTACTTTTCCAGACCACTGGAAAGAAAATGAACACTGCCTGACAAATGGTGTATTCGTGTCTGATGGCTGAGATA
The DNA here is from genome assembly GCF_000695815.1 of Acanthisitta chloris. Classification (NCBI taxonomy): domain Eukaryota; kingdom Metazoa; phylum Chordata; class Aves; order Passeriformes; family Acanthisittidae; genus Acanthisitta; species Acanthisitta chloris. Next base: position 89,583 of record NW_008653486.1, on the reverse strand, counting down.
CAGAAAGGTGCTCTGCTCTGATCAGGGGTGGAGAAACAAAACAACAATAGTGAGAGTTTGCTATTGTCAAACCACAGTAAAATAGTACCAAAAAGGAAAAAAAACCCAAAACAAACCACTGAAAACAATGACCAAAAAGACAGTTATCAATTTTGGAGGAAAATCAAGGTACCTTGGTCAGGTGCTTTCAGGTCCCTGCTGACTGATTTAGGCATTATACAGATAATGGCTGATTTAACCACCTAGACTGAACATGATAAATATGTTTATTGCTCTCCATCATTTTGTATGGACAACCATGATGATCATGGTTGAGTCCTTGAAAATAAGACATTCTGTCTCCCTTGAGCTAAGATGACATGCTAAAAGCTAGAGCTGGCAGCATGAAGGCAGCCAGCCATGAAATATTCACTTCAGTTCACCAAGCCTGTGAAAAATTGTCTATGATTTGGCTTGCCAATTAATTATTTTGGCAAGAATTCTGTAGAAAGGACTGAAATCCATCTTTTGTGAATGGTGTATCTAAAATTCAGCTAAGAAGGCTTTTCCTGCACTCCAATTTAAGGAAAAATATGGACAATCCAGGATGTATGATAGCACATCTTACCATGATGCCACAGTTTTTGACTGCTTCACTTAAACTGGTGAAGACTGGTTCACTTAAACATCCTAACTGCAAACATTTCTTACAATTTAATATTACATGATTGTTGTTAGATGTCATTATAAAGAAATCTGTTGTGTGTCCCTCAAGTCACATGAGCAAGGTGTTTCTTATATGTAAAGACATGCTGAGCATTCCATGTATTTTGATGGGAAATTAGTCCCTTCCAATGCTCAAATATCTTTTCTAAACTGTGGCAATATCTTATCCCTGGAATGAATGAAGCATATAATGCATCATATTCAAGAGCTACAAGATACTGATGGATATGGTGGTAACAGCTTTCATTGCTAAATTAATTTCATCCTCTTAGGTTCTACCACCATATTAGACAGATGATATCACATAATGATTATTGCACATCAAAATCTTTTAGATGTTTTAAATAGCTTGGCACATATCCAGAGGAATTTAGGCATCTAATAAGGAATACTTCTATGTGCTGATCCATAGACCCTGCAATATGTGCAATACTTGCATCTGTTAATGTTAATAGGCCTAGATAGACACAAAGCAATTTATCTATGAGGGATTATGAAAACTCATGGCTTAAGCAGACAGCAGAGGGATGACAGTGAAGGAATAATGTCCAGCAAAACAAATTTAGCTGGGATTACTTGGATGATGCATATATGTTTCTCTTATCTATGTATTCCCCTCTATATTTAACCAAAGCATTCTGAAGAGCTGAAGCATGATTCCAGTCTAGAAAACTGTATCACTTAATATCAGTTTTCTATAGTCACCTAATATAAATATCTTACCGTAAGACAAGTGGCAGATTTTTAGGTACCTGTCCAGGCTGACAGCTGTCATGGTAATAAGGCTCCCACAGCCAAAGAAGAAACCAGCCCATCCATACCAGCGGCAGCCTATCCATCCAAACATCCAGCGGTGAGAAAAGAAGGAAATGATACTGAAGGGTTTGCCTACAACTTCAAAAGAAGAAGACAATGTCAGTTTACTGATAAAATCCATCACTGATAAAGTAGCCTTTTTCAGAAAGGCAAACTTTACCCTTTGCCCAAAACTAACACCAGTAAAAGTGCTCTGCAACATGGAGAGAGGGTTTTAGGCACAGTAGATTGATGAGTTTAAGCTGGAGGGTAGATTCAGATATCAGGAAGAACTTCTTAATTGTGAGGATCATGAGACACTGGTATAGATTGCCCAGAGAAACTGTGGATGCCCCATCTCTGGAAGTATTCAAGGCCGGGTTGCATGAGGCTTTGTGCAACCTGGTCTAGTGGAAGGTGTCCCTGCTCATGGAAGGGGGTTTAGAACTAGACGATCTTGAAGGTCCCTTCCAATCCAAACCAATCTGTGATTCTATGACTTGTGTGACCTGCATTCAAACGACTAAGCTTAAGACAGTTGCAACTACATCCCATAGCACCGAAGCTATGGTAGGATGAGACAAGTCTGCAGAATGACTGGAAACAGGCGCTTTACTACAGATCACATGAACCATAAGTAAGCCCATACTCTGGTACCTAGCATGGGCAAGCTCTTTCCATTATGAAAACTTCAGAGAATGAGTTAGGTCCACATGTAAACACATGCCAGTATGTAAACAGTGCAGGTGATGGGAGAGTCTGCACTTGAAACCGGCACAGATCTAGTTAGTCTATATCCCTGTCTTCAAGCACAGGATAAAGAAATTTGCCTTCAAAAAGGACTTTTGAACACCTGTCAAGGCCCAACAATAGGATGCATTGTGAGGTAAAGTGTTAAATGAGAAGAAATGATGATGCTATGGTTGCATATTGGGCTTGAGCTGCAGAAGTAGTTTCAGCTCCTGTCTGTACCACACATTTCCTTGTTAACTCTCAACAAGCCACCTGGCCACAGATATCAAAGCATTTTAAGCTTCCCCAAACAGGTGGTAAATACATAACTACTTTTGAGGCTCTGTCTTAGTGGCGCTTTTAGTTCATTCCTCTATTTGTAAAAGTGGGTGGTGCTTTATGGAAGAAGTGGTTAGGGCAAATGTTCTCACCTTAAGTCACATTTACAGTATTCATATTCTATGTAAGTATCATGAAAATAAGAAAGTTTGAAAATTGTAAATTTCTAGTTGGAAATCTCTACTTCCTCCTGATTATTGCTGCCCGGTTTTTTTTCATAAACGACAATGAAAAAAAAACAGCATCGATGGAACAGAAGAATCTATGAACATCAGCATTTTTTCCAAATCCTTCATTTCTACTTACCAGTCCTACCTGAAATGCTCTCATGACTGAACAGTTCAACTGCAACCTTCAAGCGACATTAATAATGAACTCCACCTTCCTGTGACCGTATTCCCTCCTGCACAGGAGTAGCCAGAGCACCTCAAGGATTTCAAAACATCTCAGCTGCCCTGGGCTAGTTCCCTGGCTGACCCACAGTGTCTGTAATGTCATAGCAGCTCAGTGAATAAAGAAGGAAAAAATTGTCTTGCAAACTAATTCCCACAAGGTAATATGTTTGTATGAGTCAAGACAAAAATCTCGGTTTTGTTAAAGTTATCTGTAGGAAAATATTTTGAATTGTTCCCAAAATGATTCCATTTCACATCACACTGATGCAGAACTAAGCATTCTGTTTTCATTCTTAACAGAAAATTAAAACTTTTCCACCAAATCCAAGTCTTGTAGAAAATGACCTTTGCTCCATCTGCTATGCCAAAAACATCATGATTGAAAACCCTTCAAAATCAGATTTCTTTTTAAACAAGGTTTTGGGATTTATTTCCTTTAGTTTAAGCCTATAAGGAAAATTCTGTCCGAACCTGAAGGTTGTGCTCAGGTCAATGTATGATGTGCTTTTCTCTGAGCAGAATAAATGTACTTCTAATTTTTCAAGCAAAAGCTGATCAAGGCTTAAAGAAAAACATTGAATATGGCAGGGTCTAGGATATATGCTAACAGTCAGCAACTTTACTCATGTAAATGACTGACAGTTTTAATGGCCAACACATTTATTTGCACAAAATCTAATTTCTTTTCTGCAGCATGGTGTCAGTGCAAAGTGAGTCTGATGCAGCTTTGAACAAGGGGCTGGTGCCACCCTGTGGAAATCTGCAGGAAGCAGAGCCATGGCATAACCAGTTTCTTGAACATGGCGCCAAGTGTGTGAAATATGAAGATTTTGGAAAAAACATTCCATCTTCACTCCAATTAGTCCAACAGACAGAATACATCACATTTTTCAAGTTAGCATCTTCCAGTAACAAAACAGAAAAAAAGCAAAAAGAAGGAAAAAATTCGAAGAGAGAAAATCCATACATGGCTGTGTCAATCACAATTGTTGTTAAGTCCAAAATTTAAATACACACATTGACTGAGATACCCTGTGGAGGAAAGCAAAGTGACCTAGCAGTATGTTAGTGACAGATCTTAACAGAGAAACTAGCAGCCCTCATGCTAAGAGGGCTCCCAAACAAGTTCATTTAATTTTAGGGGTTGGAATGGACCTTACAGATCATCTAGCCACAACACCTCCTGCCATGGGCAAGGATACCTACCCACCAGACCAGATCACTCGAGGCTTTATCCAGCCTGGCCAGATGTGGTTCACAGGGTTTATCTGATTAGGAAAAACCTGTTAATTGTCATTGAATCATTGAATGGTTTAGGTTGGAAGGGACATTAAAGGTCATCTCATTCCAAACCCCCTGCCATGGGCAGGAACACTTTGCACTAGCCCAGGTTGCTCCAAGCCCCATCCAACCTCGCCTGGAACACTTCCGGGGATGGGGTATCCACAGCTTCTCTGGGCAAAATTCAAAATATACAGCTAGGGAAATTCTCCTGAAGCACTCCCTATCATTGGAGTGACTATCACTGTAGTCAGACATGAGCCTTATAACATCAGAGAGACTCTTAAGACAAAAAGAAAATGGAAGTCTCACAGAATGGGTAAAAAATGGTCTGTTTTCTTTTTTCTCTTAACTTCTAAGTGCTGCAGGATGGAAATAGTGTCTCAGTTGCAGAAATGCCAAAGAAATCATTGGGATTTCTCTGTGTGGTAGCAGTGATATTTATACTAATGTCTTTATTCTACTGAATTTGTATTTCCCTGAGAAATTCATGTTTACTGACCAGGGCCCCTGGAATTTGCAGGCATGAGCAGCTCCTTGGCCTTGTGCCATAGGAGCACAAGTGTGGGTTTGTGAAGGCTGGAAACCATCATTTTATATTTTTCAGTGCTATTTTGGGCATTTGGATTAGGGTAAAAGCATTTGGCAGAGATGAGGGCAGGAAAAGGATACACTGAAACTGAGGGCAGGGGTCCCAGTGTAGACAACATGGGGACAGATGATTCTGGGAGCATGGGAACATATTGTCATTTATATTGCACTAGGGAGATCCCATGGTCAGCTGAGTCTTTATACCCATTGGACTGTCTGCCATACAAAATATCCTTTTCTAAAGAACATCCAGCCCTCACCCCATATTTGCATGTAGCCATGAGCAGCTGAATGAGACTCATCTCAAGAGCCAAAACAACAATCTCCAAAGGCTCTTGACTCTGCAGCTCTGTGTAAAACTTTCCAAATCCCCCTCCTCCCATGCCAGGACATCCACACTGAGAGGCTGCAACAAAAATCCCTCCAGTTGGCTGCTATTGCTCTTACTCTATAGATTGACACAAATGCTTATTTTCCTGACCCAGAGATAAAAGAGGAGACAGTCAAATTTATTAGCTTGGATAGGCTGATGGCCACTGGTGTTCTCCAATTATTCAGCTAAATATGTGGTTTGAGGCACCTAATTCCCTCCTATTGCACCCTAGAGCAAGAAAACTCAGTTTTCTTCACCTGTCATACCGACCTATTCTGTGGTTATTGCACCAGGGTGCACATGGAAGCTGTCTTTGGAGACCTGCCCAATTCTGGGGTGAACAGGAGTTTTGCCTGATTGATAAAATACTCTTTATTTTTCCTCTGTACTGGTTATTTTTCCCATCAAGTTGTTTACAAATGTTGTTTTCTATTCTTCTCTGTTATTTATATGTAAACAAATAGAGCAGAAATATCAGCAGCAAAAGGCATTTGGGGCTCACATGACTTCCAGAGGAATGTCTCTTGCTGCTGTCAGAAAGAATGGTGGAATAGTAAAAATGAGTGAAAATAAATACATGAAATTACCTGAAATGCCCAGATCACACACTGCTAAATTAACAGTCATTATCTCAGCAGGCCTCAACTTCTTTTTTCGCTTTGAGGACATAAAAATAACATACCCATTTCCCAGAGTTGAAAGAACCCCTATAATAATGGGAAAAAAAAAAGAAAAGAATAACATTCAAATTAGAATCAGCCTCTTAAACAGCAATATCCCATCTTTCTTGTGAAATTCTCTGATATTTTCAGCCTGAACTTGTGGTCCCAAGGCTGGACATTTTACTCTGAAACATGATCACCTCATCATCATTATACAGCTCATAGAGACATTGACTGCAGACATCTCCCTCCCACAGCAACACTACTCTCCCCTCTGCAGCAGGACATTGCCTTCCCCACCTAAGCCTGCACAGCTATCAACTGAATGTTCCTAATGGAATCTCATAATTCCTCTGTTCTGATCAACACCATTTTCCTCACATTTATACACCACAAGGATGAAATTCAGCTGTCTGTAATCATAAGGACCCCAATCTGACCAACCTTAACTTTATTACATACTTTATTAAATCAGAGGTTGAGAGATAAATTTCTAATATAATGTAAATTAAGGTTTTAATATAAAATCTTAAACTTTACAATAGAGGTTGATTTCTATCATCAGAAAGAAAAAGGATAAAATAAATGATTAATCTGACTTTAACTTCCAGGTGGAATTCAGTGAATGAGCAGGTATCCTTTTCATACTGGCTGACATATTTTTTTCTTTATCACCAACCAAGTTACCCGCGAGAACCAACGCTGCAAGTGATTAATCATTCATGGAATTAATCACACTGGTACCAAAAATTTTAGGGTTACCGGTTGCCTTAAAGAAAAATGTTTCTTCATTAACTCATGTTCAAAAGAATTTAAACTCAGAGTGAGAGTCTTGCTGTGGACAACATCCCTCTCATGGAACAAGAGTCACACCCAAAGGTGAAAAACTCGAAGGGACCACAGCAAGTGGAGCCTCACACCAGAACAGAGGAGACAAGTAAGAAGAAGGGAGAGACAGGAAAAAAGACTGAAGAGCAAAGAGTAACAGAGACCCCAACCTCCCACACCACCATTGCCTCACCAAAAGCATCTAAACAGCAATGCAGGAGAAGTGAATGCCACATTCAGCCCAGGAAAGAGGGAAGGAAGATGTTTTCCTTATGTATTTTATGATTGTCATCTTTGTTTCTTCCCTAAACAAACAGTAATTACATGCTTTCCTTTGGGGTTGGAAGTCTGGGAGTTGGAACTAGATGATCTTTAAGGTCCCTTCCAACCCAAGCCATTCTGTGATTCCATGGTTTGGAATTAATTTCTTCCCTATGAGTCTGTGTGCCCACTGTAGTTACTGGGGATGGATCTCCCTGTCTTTATATCCACTCTGGCTTTTCTCTCCACTGCTTTTGCTCTGCCTATTTCCTCCCTGTCCCACTGAGGGGGTTGTCATGGGTACTTGGCTACCAACTGAGTCCAACTCACCACTGTACTACAAAAAAGCCATAAATAACCCAACTTTCCTCTGTTGATGGGAAAAAAAGACTCATCCTTTGTGATGCCTTCCTACACGTAGCTCTGGTAGGGCAAACTCAGACGTATTCCATGGTTCCAAAAGACCACAGCAGTCACCCAGCCTCCCAGAAATGCTGCCTTCTTCAAATATTATAACTCTGAATACCACATAATTTTCATCAGGAAGTTCCACCGGAACCTGAGGAAGAACTTCTTTACTGTATGAGTCACTGAGCACTGGAACGGATTGTCCTTAGAGGTTGTGGATTCTCTCTCACTGGAGGTATTCAAGAACTGTCTGGGTGCAATCCTGAGCCATGTGCTCTAGGATGGCCCTGCTTGAGCAGGGAGGTTGGACCAGATGACCCATTGTGGTCCCTTCCAACCTGACTGATTCTGTGATCTTCTGGCAGACCTGACCTCAAGACTTAAACGTCAGTAATTAAATGGGTATTTAATTATTTAGTAGTTTATTAGGTAATTCAGTAATTAATAATCCAGTATTTAAATGAGTATGTAATTATTCACTCTGGCCCATCAATGGAATGATCCCCTCGCAAAGACAAAAAAAGCAACCTGAGAACATCCATGAGGCAGAGAGAAAAATAGGTCTCAGAGGCTAAAACCAGACTACTTAGCAAGACATATGAGTACCCATGGAACAAAAAGTTTACCAAACTCAGGAGAAAAGTACTTTGATTTGGAGTTTTTCAGCATTAAATACAACACTAATTCAAATCAGTTCTCTGGGAATCCAGCAGGCAAAAGGCTACCTGTGCTGGTCCAAACCCCGGCTTATATCCCTGTGAGCATGTTTGGCTCCCCACCCCTGGGGTGAGTCACCTCACAATGGGACAAGGTGATAATGGATCACTGGGCGGATGTGTCATGTATGGGTCCTTGGCAGCCCATTAATCAGAGACAGCCCCCTGAGGGAGCCATCAGGGACATGGTGATAAGGATCACTGCCCCACCTTCTTTAACAGCTTGTGGAGACGAAAATAGAATACATACCATTGCAACCCAGGACATAGAGGCATTCATATGAATTATTTTCTTCATTTCAGCTAAGTGAACGAATCTCAATGTTGTGAGCGTTTTTCATATATTTTAATCCTTTTCTCTCTTAATGCCATTTTTCTCTCCAGTGAAATTTAGGATAACTAGTGTTAGGATTCAGTTTGAAACACCTTTTGAAAGTACTTGACATTTTCCTGAATCGTTTTCGATTGACTGGCAGCCCAGAGAGACATCTCCATCAGCCAAACCTCTGAGGCAAATGCTCATTATTAATATCAATGTTTCAGAGAGCCCCAGACTACTGACCTCCTAATCCTGCAGCTGGAAGAGGTCCAGTGATAATTTTAGTTGCCCTTTGTCTATGGCTGTATCTGACAATTGCTTATCTGAATTCTTTTTTAACTCCTTCATGGTTGAAACTTTATAATCTCCTTAGATGAGCCACCTAATGCTTTGGTTTTTCTACTATTAAAAATATTTTCCTAACAGCAAGCTGAAGTCCTTTGGGTGCAGGCTCTCAGCCCTGGTAGGTTGAACACAGGGGGAAAAGACTCTTCAAATATAAGATACAGGTCTTTTCCAGGAGCAAAGAGTTCAGAGCACAACTGTCTGTGGCACAACAACACTATTACATATATACAAAGAGCCAAGGATGTGATAACTAAAAAAGTGACACCTGCAGAGAGAGAGAGAGACAGGATGAGACACACAACCTGCAGAGAGAGAGAGCAAAGGGCATAAAAGCAGCAAACTGACCAAGTAAGCTTCTGTTTCTCCAATCTGACAGGAGTGCTAAACCAGCAGAGGAAAAAAAAAAAACATAGTTTGGGATTTTGTTTTCAATTAAGCTGTTTCATAACACGCTGAGTAAATGTGCAGCAACAGTTTGCAAATCAATAGTTTCTTGCCACAGGGTTTCAAAGGAGCTGACAGCCAGCAGGTCCCTGCTCAGTAGTTTGTCACCCTGCCCAGCTGTACAGTGAATCAATCAAGTCAGTGATGAAAAAGCTGGCAGGGGAAGTGACAAAGTTAAAAGAATTGGGTTCTTATAAACATGTGCATTGTTTGATTTTTTTTCTAGACAATTAAAAACTACACATGGAAAGGAACTAGTGAGGGCAAAAGATTATGTGTTTGCAGAGAATTTATCACAGATTGGTCAAGACCTCTGATTTTCTTCAAAGACAAAATATGTATTTTTCTGTTTCAAACTGCAATACTACAGCTGTTCATCCAGTCTGCCAAGTTTCCTGGTAGCACCCCAGCCTTGTTCAGCCACTGTACAGCTTCTCCTTTTTGAAGGAAATCTCAAACTCACTTGCACCTTACACACATCAAGTGTATAAAGATGCCCAATATCATTCCTAGTTTCCCACCTCCTGGCTTCCATCTCCTTGCTCTCAGGATGTCCACACAGGCATTCCTCAAGAGGTGCCACAATTTCTTGGAAGGGATCTGCTACAGAGTAGGGAACACAATTCAGTGGTAGAAGGTGGCATATTCTGTCTGAACCACAAGTTATAATAAAAAAACCACAGATGTAGAATCATTATGGTTGGAAAAGAGCACCAAGATCATCAAGCCCAATCTTTGACCAAATATTACCATGACCATTAAATCATATCATGAAGTGCCACATCTACTTGTTTTCTGAACACATCTAGGGATGCTGATTCTACCACTATCCTGGGCAACCTCTTCCAATGCGGAACTATGTTGTCAGTGAAGAATGTTTTCCTAATATCCAACCTAAACTTCTCCTGGTGCAATCTGAGTCCATTTCCCAATGTCCTGTCACTTGTTTCTTGGAAGGAGACACTGACTCCCACCTGACTACAACCTCCCTTCAGGTAGTTGTAAAGAGTGATAAGGTCCTCTCAAGCTTTATTTTCTCCATACCCTCACTGGGTATAGGAGCTGAATGCTCCAGCTTGGTTTTCTGTCTTCTGCAGATCACGTACACAGTTTATAAAGTAAATCTGCAATACCGCAAAGTTAACCCAAGACACAGCTATGCACAAGAGCTATTAGAGCATAGAGTTTTTGCTTACTGTTTTGGTTACCTGGGAGCTGTGCTCAACTGAAAAGCTGCCAATTAAAGCAAATTTACAGCCTTAGCAAATCTGTTCTGTGGAATTTGGTGTCAGTGACTAGCTTCACACAGGCAAGCTTCCTTATCTACTACCTACCACCCAAAAACACTGCACAGCAATTCTGCATGTCCCAACAGAAATGCAGATGCTTTGAACTGTCAGAAATCAATTTAGTGGAAAAGGAAATTTGGGATTATTTTTGTTTGGAGAAAAGAATAAAAAAAAAAAGCCACAGAAATTTACCTGAGAACAACAAAGATCTCTTATTTTTGCAAACCCAAGATAGTATTAGAATGTTGCTATCCACCAAAATGTGTGCTAAAATACAGATCTGCACACCAACAGGAACTAATGGTATACTCAAGGTGCTAAGCTAAATCAGCCTTGTGAGATGCAGATCACATGAGAAGCATTAATCCAAGCAAAGTCCTTTTTTTTTTTTTAAAGAAACATGTTTTTAAATACTAGTTTACTCTATTCACAAACACAGAAGACCTGACACTGCTCCTTCACCAGTTTTGTTTAATTCCTTCTCTTGGTGGATGAGCCATAAAGTGCAGTTCTGTTTTACTGGTAAAAAACCAAACATTCTCCTTCACACAAATCCCAATAAAAGGGTAGGAGATGGGGTGTTAGGGATGTTCCTGCACTTCTTTTGGCCTCAAGCCCAATTAATATCCATAACTGTATTATATATAATGTCTAAGACTGATGAAACCAGCTGCTGAAATGGCTGAGGGTACAACTGATCAACAGCTAAGTGCTGACTGCTTAAAAACAGTGCAATGATTGCTAAAAGAAATTGAAAATATCTATGCAGGATATCAGTATTATTTTATTCTATAGATCCAAGTCCAAGGAAGATGCAAATATGGAATTTACATGCTATATGTGAAGACCATAATTACTCTAATGAAAGCTGCTACTGGAGTGTGTAATGACCATAAGGGCATACTAACTAACTGAATAAAGTGCAATGCAAAACTAACACATAAAAAAATAAGTTAATCCCAAAGTAAAGTGTAGGATCTGATATCTAGAGCTACACATGTATACAACAGAGCTATGGCTTGAACTTCCCCAGCTTGTGCCACTGGATACAATGAGTCCACCACAGGCTGTTTGATGCCCAGTCCACAACACCAAGGAGGTGGGAATCTTACTGATAAGTCCAATAACAAAATTACTCTCAGCCCCTATAAAATTATAATTTCAGTCTCTCCACACTGCTCTGTGCCTTTATCGATGATTTTGGCTTTTCACTTAGTATTTATGATTTCTGTTTCTTGCCTTAATTTGATTGTATCTATGTTTTTCAAAATGTTTCACACCTGATAGGATAGACTTATGCTAAATACAGCAAACATAACAAGGAGACACAGTGTACATTGGAAGAATTCTTCGCAGTTACTCAGACATATTTCCTGGGATTAAAGTTAAATTTGCTTCACTGAGTGAAAAAAGACCCAAGGGGGAGATGGTGAGGGGGAGGTGATGTGATGGTGTTTTGGAGAGTTCAGTGAAGACATCTGTCTGCAGAAAATATATGTATATGAAAAGTGAGGATACATACAAAATGGTGCATGAGTACCAAAACCAACACCCAGATACAGCTTCACTGCTGCTTCAAATTCTTTTTTCATAAAGACATAAACAGAAGAAAAATGAGAAATAAGTAGAAAACATGAGCAGAAGAGAAATAATAATAACAGTGAGACTGCCACTGCAGAAAAGATTAGTTTAATTAAATCTGTCAGGGGGAAGGCAGTAAGAGAGAGTAGGAGGAAGGGATGTAAAATAGTGAATGAGAAGCACAAAGGTAGGACAGAGAGATCTTTGTATATATCTTCTGTATATGCAGAACCAATAGAACAAGAGAATGAATAAAAATTTAAATAAATGTCAAGTAAACACTGCACATCCTGTATTCAGCCTGGCATTCTGCTGTCTGACACATGGAGCCCAGTTTGGTATAGAACAGTTCTATGTCCTTAGCTCAGCTTTAGAGAGAAAATAGCTGCTGAGCTCTGAGAAACTGCTCAAACTAAAGCCATGGAACATAAATAATCCTAAAAGAGGAAGAGGAGAAGAGAGGAGAGGAGAGGGAGAGGGAGAGGAGGAGAGGAGAGGAGAGGAGAAGAGAGGAGAGGAGAGGAGAGGAGAGGAGAGGAGAGACAACATACTGAGTTGGAAAGGACCCACAAGGACCATTGAGTCCAGCTACTGGCCCTGCATGGATCACACCACATGCCTGAAAGTGTTGTTCAAATGCTTCAACTCTGTCAGTCTTGGTGCTGTGACCACTTCCTTGGGGAGCCTGTTCCAGTGCCCAGTCACGGTCTGGGTGAGGAAACTTATCTCAACATCAGAACTCAACCTCTGCTGACACAGCTTCATGCTGTTCCCTCAGGTGTTGAGGCCAGTGTGAACACAAAAAGATATAACTCTATCCTCCTCCATCAAGTAAAACAGGTAAATTATCAAGAAGAAGGATCAGTTTATCCCTTGAAGCAGGGTATGCTGAATGATGACTCCTTGGCATATGAACACCTAATGAGGAAATCAGTCCCAGCTATTATCTGTGTCTGCTAACCAATAGATAATTGCATTTATTCTGCTTGCAAAGTCACTTTGAACATTGTAAAAGATTCCAACACAAAAGGAAAATGATGGTATTGGACAGAAAATATTGTTCAAAATAATATGTAACGGAGGATGGCTGATGCCAGGAGATGAGCAAGGCTTAAATGAGCACATCTTAGGATGTTCCTGCTGTGTAGGCATGTGAGACAGGCTTTGAAAACAGGCCATAAAACCTGCATGATATAATGGAGAAAACCTAGTTCTGCTCAGGAACAATTAAACTGCAAGGAAGCAACTAATCAGTAGAAAAAAAAATTGATATTTTTTCATTTTTTGCTGGGAATGGCACTTTTGGCTACCTGGAGCTGCATTGTCTGTTAGCACTGTTAACACCATATTTCTAACACATTCTCTCCTCTCCCTACTAAATTTTTCTTGCTAGCATGAAGTGTGTAATTACACATCTAATCCACAGCAGCTTCTGCCTTCTTTGTGAGAGCCTGCAAGGATGCAGTGACAGAGTCATATTTCAAAGACCAATTACAAAATCATTACCAATTACTGTCAAATAAAAGCCAGCTATGATGTCAGCTTCTCTAGAAAGCTTTGATGCAAACGGGTCTTCCTTCTGGAGATAGTGTGGGATGTATCCTTCCAGGGAGGAAGTGTTGTGATCTGATGCCATCCCACTCATGTCCAGTTAAGTGTCTGAAAAACAAAAGAACAGAGTTTGCAATAGATCACATCTGCTGTTAGAAAATGCAAAGATATTTTTGTTCATACAAAAGATGCATCTTCCCATCTTTATTTCTGTTCTGCTACCTCCCAGGGCGTTTCAGGATTCAATTCAAAATTGCATACAACATGATTTATTTCATAGCTGACTTTATCCAACAACATCCTTACTCACATGGCACTCATCACAGTAATCCATCTGAGCAGTATCCAGGTATCAGTGTGCTGTGGCATTCAGTCCACAGCTTCAGAAGTGCCTTCCATGAATACCTTAAGGAACTTAGTGTTTCCAGCTGGGTGTAAGAGTGACCCAAGACAGAGATTGGGAAAAACCCAGCAGAACAATTGTTTGTGTCTGATTGCCTTCATTGCTCAATGTGTTTAATGCATAATGGACTTGTTGCCTTTATTTATACACATAGTTCTTGTAATGTCAAAAAAACTGGGAATTATCAGTAAGACAGTCCCAACAATTTCTTCATATCCTGAAGGGCACTATGTCTGCAGGTGGTAGCTCTGCAAATTTCATAGTTAACTGAAAAATTGCATCCATAAATTCTCCTTACAGTTACTTGGGTGTTGGGTTCCAATGCAAATAACTTCACATGGCTATGGTTATAAATAACAATTGGCTGCTGCAGTCATGGAGAAGCATCAGGAGTATGAAATAATAGTCTCATCTAGGAAGGCTTGTTAAGTTTCTTTCCATTTCCTTTTGTGTGGAAATGGCTATTGAGGTCTAATGTGCTAATATAAATGAAGTGAACCCTGACATGGGAAAACTAGAATCTGGCAGACACCCATGAAGGTTATCCCTCCAGGACAACTGAAGAAGTAAAGTAAGGAACTCTAGCGTAAGACAAAAACGTTTGTTCTACATTTGAAATCACCCAGTCAAGAGCTGTGCAGGACATTGAGACACACCAATTCTTCTTGCCAGTGCTTGATGGGGCAGGACTGGCACTCAAGCACTTAGGACTTGTCTCCCAGGGCTCCCATACCTTTAGGTGTGGGATCTGGGACAAGTTGTGAAGCATCTTGAAGACAGTCTTCTTAGTAACAGCCCTGTGTGGCCAGAAACATAGCAGATGACACCTACCTAGACCTAAAGCATTCACAGCCCTCTCCCTGCTGGCCCTCAAGCTTTGAAAAAAGCAGAAGACCTTATTTAAGGGAATCAAATCATGAAGGCACACTGCCACTCTAGACATGGGAGAAGCCAAAAGGTCACCCAGGCATATGGCTCCAAGTAGTTTAAACTATAGCGGCTTCATTGTTTCCCTTTCTTTTCTTTTTTTTTCTATGATAAAGGAAAAAAATAAGCAAATGCTGATTAATTAAGATAAAAATATTCTCTGCTCCAGATGGCAGAGCAACCATTTAAGTTTGGATCATGTACCATGGCATAACAGTCTGGACACAGTCTAAAAAGAACATCTTGTACAAAAGAGTGGATTAAAGCATGAATCTGGAAAACAAAATAATCAGAATGATCATCCTCTCTATCCTGTCAGAGCCACAGGTCTCAGTTCATATTCCACTTGGCGTTTAAAAGGATCTGGTTGCTTTTCAATTCTCCAGCTTGCATGGTCCCACAACTCTTTTACAGCTGCAACATTTGAACCATGTGTGTGGCTGAAGTAATGTAAATGGAAAAGCACAACTGGGACTTGTCAGCACAATTTGGGTTTGATACAAATATTGGAGTGTTTAAGGGCATTTTCCTTTCCTGAGCTACTCTACAATCCCTGATTCAAGTCAATATCAAGTGGCTCACAAGGACAATATAGTCCACCTTACAAGCACAAAAAAAAAAAAAAAGTGGTTTTAAAGAGGAAATTTCAACTTCTGTATGTGTTAAGCACAGCCAGAAATCCAGCTGTTGGAATTTTTGATCTGCCTTAAAGCGATGTGTTAAGCACAGCCAGAAATCCAGCCGTTGGAATTTTTAATCTGCCTTAAAGCAAAGGTGCAGGTTTCCCAAAAACTCACAGCCATGGGAGCCTCCTCTGATCCAACTAGACATGGAAGATTTTGCTGCTTTGCTCAATACAAGTTGTTTACCTGCTTGCAAATGTTCATGTTGTGACAGACTAGTCCTACCTAGTTGCTAAAAACAAAGTCTTATTTTGGCTTTAAGCAGAGAGAGCATATTATTTCTAGAAAATTTTCAACAAAAATAAAAGGAAATCAATGTCTAAGTTCCAAGAATTTACACAAACTTTCCTCATCATTTTAAATCATGCTTGTTGGATCAAGAGTAAGTTTCAGATTTAAGAAAATTAAAACCAACTCTACTTGATTTACACAAAAAGTGTTACAGTGACATATAATGCAAGGTTTGATACTAGATTGTGGTTTTAAAAGATGTTCATCATCCTGATTAGGCAGGAATTAACTACGGCCCCCCAAATGAAACTCTATTCAAGAATCATATCTCAATTTTAGAGTGCATAAAACAGAAAAGGATATAATTAACAAGGCAGAATCACTAGTCCTCTCATAAATCCAAGTCAAGAAAAGCCATAATCCTGATCAGCAACTACTGTCTAAAAGTTGTGTAAAGAAACATGAAGAGGGATACCTTTTATACTAATAGGCAAATGTAGGGGATGCACCTTTTCCCAGATGAATTATTTCAGGAAACAAGATTTGAACTGCTAACTCTGTTGGTTTTATTTAAACATGTGTTCCTTTATTAATGTATTAAATGCCTCATAAAAGTCATAAATGTTCTGATTCACAGCTCCTAAACATTAATGAGTCAGCGACAGGGACTATAAAACGTTATTTTAATAGAAACATCGGTGATCCATGTTTGTACCAACCCTCATTGCTTGCAAGTTCCTGTGCACTCCTAAAACATATTGGGAAGATACAAATAGGAGGTGTACTAACCCAGATTCATATTATGCCTTCTTCCATGGGACTTGGATAAGTATGGGCACATACTGCCAAATTCTGAAGTCCTTAATCTAAATTAGTAAGAAAACAATCACTGTATTATGTTAGTCAGCCAGAAATGGATACATTCAAGGTACACAGCACAGCCCAAAGGGTATGAATTGGGGAGAGCATTTTTTGTAACTTTGCAGACAAATGAAGGAAATGTTAATACCAACCATTTACAAAAGATCTGAAAAAAATGTAAAAGTACGTTGTAGCTCAATGACAAAAGCTATTTAGCATGAAAAAACACAGTGTGTAGCATGTGCTAGAGGAATCACAGAAACTGAACTAGTAAAGAATGCTGCAGAAATCCTCTGTGAAAGATACTGTGGCAGCAATTCTTCAATGTGCTTGACAAGAGAGCACGAGAAATCAAATATTAGTATCAAAGCCATGGAGCACATACAAGTGTTGTAATTATTTGTAGAAGCAGATTAATTTACCAAGTGCTAAATGGCAGAGTGAAACAAAAGCTGTCTGTGGACCCAGTGTCACCTCATAAAAAGAGTTAGTAGAGCTCATTTTGAAAGAACTAATACCGCTAATGTGATAACATTATCAATTGTGTTAATTAAGAAAATAATTTTCTGCTCTCTGATGATATGTTAAAAACAATAAAAGTATGAATAATTTTATCTGAGTCAGTAAAAGACAAAAGCTAAAGGATAAATCAGTGTCAGCGAGTATTGTTATCCTTTTAAGGGGAAATAAGGTAATTATCTCTTCCTTTAATTTGTCCAATGACATCTATTTCTCAGAGTCTCCATAGCAAAGTCAGTCAGCTCTCAGTGTCTGTTGGATCCCAGTTCATACTGTCAAGTGTCATTTTTATCCTAAACATCCCCTGTGTATTTTGAGGAGTTCATTTCATAGGCATGGACTGTGCAAGCACAGGCCAAGGTCCCCAGTGGGCATTGCCTCATCCTGCTGCATCCATACTGGCTGCTGCACTAACACAGACCACAAGACCAACACACCGGGTGAGAAACACTGCTTCACCCTTTACATACCTGATTCTCTGTACTTGTTTTTCTCCAGTTTGATGATGACTGTGAAAACTCATTTCTATGACACATATCCTTAGCCAAGTATTTCCTAACAGCCCAACCAGCTGCTGTGTTTAGGAATGTAAATAACAGTTGCCAGAAAACATTTCTCAAAACAACCACAGATCACCATCCTTTTAATTTTTTATTTTTTTTTACTTCCTAATATAGTAGAACAGATTTCCTTAAGAAAAAAGGTCTTGGTTAAACCTCAAATCATAGAATAGTTTGAGTTAGAAGGGACCTTTTAAAGGTCATCTTGTCCAACTCCCCTGCCATGGGAAGGGACACCTTCCACTACACCAGTTTGCTCAGAACCCCATCCAACATGGCCTTGAACATTTCCTGGGATGGAGCATCCACAGCTTCTCTGGGCAACCTGTTCCAGTGCCTCACCACCCTAGGTGTATGTGACCCCCATCTCAGGCTAAACACCCTGCTGAGAGCTGAAACCTGTATTTTTGATTAAAGCCCTAGTTAGGTGCTTCTATCTCCTTTCAGTCTTCAATATATGCATCAGACATTACTGATTTTTTAAACAATGCAATAATTACAAAACCTGGGCCAATAATAAATTCACAAGTGGTGATGTGAGTGTCTGCAGCTAGTTTTACACTAGTAAGAAGTGCAGACCTATGACAGTTTATCTGTAGAGCAAAACAGTTTCTGTCGAGGATGTTCATTTTTCCAAGGCTATACGCTTGTCAAGTACTAGTGCCAAAGAAAACAAAAATAATTAAAAAAATATTAAAGAAAATAGTGAATTATAAGATAGACCTTTGAGTCCTTGATTCTGATTAATAAGCATAGATTAAAACCCAAGCTCTCAAAGGTATTTTGCAAGGGCCTCATCTAGCATGGTAAGCACATTTGGGCAAGCACTGGAAAACAATCCAGTTATGAAGGACTGGTTTGTTCTTGCTCCCTCACAAGACCAAAAGATTGCACATTGCGGTAGTTCTCTAATGTCCAAAGCTTGGGAACTGAGAGCACTACACCACCATCCTGCATACCACCTAGTTCATGTACAGGCCATCTTTCCAGCATTTTCCATGCTGAAAGGTCCCCAGGGCCTGTGAAAATGGATTTTAAACCACCACAATAGAAACCAACCTGCTGCTTCTTATTAGAAATGGATTTGTGCTTATACCAGTGCTGCAGGCACTCATCTCTAATCGATACAAACATTTCCATTTTTAAATAATATATTCTTTAAAATGGAATTCTTTCACTATAGCCAGCCTCAGGAGATTCAGAATCCTGACTCAAACACTATAAAATGGCAATAGCAAGCCCCAAAACTTCTGAGATTAAAGAAAAAAATGATTTGAGGATTTTTGCTTGGTCTAATTACCGCAGTTTCGCCAGCCCTACATCAGTTTTGCTCTCCACTCCCTCCTCATGTCTCACTGGGGCTGTTTCAACCTGTTTCAACATGGCTTATCCAGGCTGTTCCTACCCTGAGGAAGGCAAATACATCTCTTACCTTCCTCAGGCTAAGGCTTCCTCAGCCATCCTCACCTCATCCAGGAAAGAAGTTGACCAGAGAATAGCAGTAACATTCCTGACTCCTTCCTCCTGTAGGGAGGGCACCAAAGGAGGAGAGAGAAAAAATCATAGTTGTTCCTGCAAAGCACCTGCTGTTTTTCCTAAGATTTAGGCAAGTCCAGGGAATTTTCACCCAGGTTTGCCAGGAGCATATTTTGCAGGAGTTGAGTGTCACCAACCAGATGGACCTGGCTGTTACCTGTCATTTATCATAGAATCTTAGAATGGTTTGGGGTGGAAGGGACCTTGGAGATCATCTAGCCTCACCCCCCTGCCATGGGCAGGGACACCTTCCACTAGACCAGTGTGCTCAGAGCCCCATCCAAGTTGGCCTTGACACTGCCAGGAATGGGTCATCTTCAGCTTCTCTGGGCAGCCTATTTCAGCTTCTCACCACTGTCACAGTGAAGAATTCCTTCCTAATACCTAATCTAAACCTGCCCCTTTTCAGTTTATTTCCGTTATTTATTGGGCACTAAAATTTGGTTTTAGAGTTTTGTAGACCCCTCGCTGGCTGTCTCACTGCACACACAGCATCAGAATTTCCATGGCCCAAACAAACTCCAGCCTGTGAGTCTGTGGGTCCTGTCTGCCTCTGCAACATCTCCTGGAGAACGCAGGAGCTCCGCAGTAACAGCTACCTCAGCAGATGCAAACCACTGACGCCACGCGTCCCTGCTGTGTTTTTGTCCATTTGTATTTCATCACACACCATGACTGTCACTGTCCATCTTTTCCATCCTAGTCCACCTGCTTTCCCATCTTCTGAAGTAAATTCTTACAGTCCCCTATCCTCCTGAGGGAACAGAAAGGTCTGGAGGACTAAGCACAGAGCAACCCCCTGGGTCCTGCCAAGTCTCATCCCTTCATCAACTTGATGTGCAATTTTCAACAAATTGCCAAACTTCTTCCCTCTGAAGGAAAACAGAGTGAATTTGCATATACAGCAGAGCTCTAGGTGCAGGAAGGCAAGAGGAAAACAATAAGACAAATTCAGAAGAACCTGAATTGAAACACAAGAATTATTTGGTTGGTCAAATAGAGAGTGTTTAAGAAGCACCAAGAGAAACTCTTATTTGGGAACAAAAATTAAAGTGAAGAGTCATGTAAATGTAAATGTTTGATAAACAATATGGATTTCTTTCTGCTTGGGTTTCAGTCCATGAAACCAACCTAACTGCAAAGCATCATACACATCAACACTGCAACAACATGACCAAGCTGCTGCTCAGAGCAGAGGACATTTCCAGTGCCCTCATAGAGCAGGCAACACCCAAAATGCATTCACAGCTTGCCCAAGGAGCAGAACACATTATACCAGGGGCCCTGCTTAGATTTAAAATATCATCTCCAGATCTGAGGGCTCTTTGCAGAGATTGTTAGTCAGCCTGCTAGGAGGCTGTTTCCACTGCATCCACAGGAATCCCTCTGACACACTGGAATTTCCTCTCATTCATGTTTGAGCTCACCCTGCTTACAAGTTTCAGGGAACACACACCTGCTTTTGTCTGAGGTAGACAGGACTATACTTTCTTGCAATGTTTTTTGTGGGAGTCCTGATCTGCTGTGTGAACCTGCTGCAGCAGAGTGATGTGCCAAATATCTGGCTCTACCCCTCTTCTAATTTTGCGGAGAGAACTTGGCTGCCTCTGTAGACCCAAGCCAAAACAAACCAAAAGAAAATAGATTGGACATTTCACAGGATCTGGAAAGGCTGCAAAGATTTTATTGAATATTTCTATGGTACTGAGAGCACAGCAGCAATAAAACATTTCACACTCCTGCTTTCCTGAGGTTGACTTGTGAAAAAAGCGTGTGCCACTCACATATAGGAACTACAGAATCAGCAGAGACTGTCTAGAAGAAAATGAAAAGCAGTCACAGCCAAGTGTGATTTCGAGAGGACAAAGAAGGGGCTCAATAACCCAGCAAGTGGCATTTTAGCCAAGAAAAATAGTACTACAACAGTAGCAATACAGGAGAATAAGAAACAAGAAAAAGCTACAAAAAAGAGACCAGATAAAGAAGAGCAAGGCAGTGCCAACTTACAAGACACAGCACCTGCAATTTTTATTTCATCTCCTGGAACACTTTTAAGAGGAAGTTTCCTATTGCAGAGGAAATCCTATTCCTTCTCTTTGACATTACTCTCCATTTGTCCATTAAACAAGTGTCCTGGAAATGCACAAAAGCCTGATCCTGTCCCAGGGAGAAACAAGCAGTTTCTTGGCAGACTAGATTATGAAATCTAATCTCATGTAAAACAATCAGACCTTGAGTAAATACATGCACAACTTTTTTCCAGCTCATAAACTTAACTAGAGTGGCTTAGCAATGTGTACACAGTCATACAACGCATCAGAAGCTGGCAATGTAACTTAGAAATACTGAATCCCTTTCCTTTACTCTCTCTGCTGGATCTCTCTCCTATTACAGAGTGAGAGTGATATTAAAATTGCCCCTTTGCTGCCTGTTTACTATTGGGGTAGTTCGGCCCTGCAACTTAGGGGCAACCCTGAGCATCCAGCTCAGAAAACAAACACCCCCAAACTGCATGCAAACACGGGGATTTGCTGATGTCTAACCCTCAGCTGAGTACTTCAATTTGCAATTAAATGCAGTTTAGAGATCTGCTAAATGCAAGGAACTGATTTTTCTTTGGTGCAAAGGGCCACCACAACACTGTGCTGACTTAGAGATGTAAAACTCCAGGCAATTTCATTCTCTTTATGAACAAGCAAAGCTGTGAGGAAGGGATGAGAACACAGTTTCTTCAAATATTTTCTCTATTGCTGTAAGGAAGTGGTTTTTGATATTCATTTTAATTTCTTACTTTGAAATTAACCAATAATCACTATAAAATCAACACCAATCAGATAATCAATATCAAATCAATTGATGTTTTAAACTCTTTATATTGGCCAAAGACACAAATGGTCAGTTCTCTTCCAAATTCATTCTGTAAGAAATATTATGCTAGATTTGTGCAGACCTCCAGAAAGACTACAGGAAAGACCAATCCAAAAAGGACAATATTTATCAAAATTCCATTACACTGCCCAGATCATCATTAAATTATCCCTGGTTATATCACATATGGCTGGAGCCCCTAATGCCACCAGAAGCGATGGAGGAGAGAAGAATAAAGGATACTATGTAGACATTAAATAACAAAACTTTCAGAATTTTTTTTCTGACTTTCTCAGGTACATTTCAGAAGGCTGCACCCTAAAATCTTTATTTCTATGACCAAACATCTCATTCCACAGGAAGAAGAAAAGTAGGCAGCAAACAAGAGGATCCTATGTGAAACTTAGTACCAGTGAAGCTAATATGAAGATGGACCTAAACTAAGGATACAGTGAAAATATGTGATGCAAGCACCTAGATGTGCATGCAGTTTGGCATCTGAGGTTTTTTGTATGTACACACCTTTACTTTCAGCATCTTACAAGAACAGGAGGAGAAAAAAGGACATACCTTATTTGTGAACTCTGTATAGAGCATCCCCTTAGAGCTCCACGGCTGCTTTTCTTTCAATGTCTGGAATGGCGTGATCTGTAAAAGCATAAATCCACAGTTCTCGTGTTTCAAGTTCTAGAATTCAAGAGGGAGAGGAGAAAAACATGCTGTTCCTCAGCATAAGGTGATTTGCTCCTTCTCCCCCTTCCTGAGTCAGGCTCCCAGCCTGTATGCTCTGCTGCTCCTCTCTCACTCTTCCCAGTGGTGCTGCTGTCGATCATTCACTTCACCCCATGAAATTCACTCTCCAGAGCATCCTGCCCCTCTGTCCATGCAGATCAAGCTTTCCAAAGAGTAGTGGCACCTCGAAGAGGGACCCTGGGAGTATACCACTGACAGAGGAAGAAGTGTAAGCCAGACCCTGCCAAAATCTGTCAAGCCACATGTCACATGCTGCTGGGTCCCTCCTGCCAGCACAGCTGTAATCCTGTTTATTGCCCATACCACAGAATGGCAATGCTTTTAAATCTGGAGGTGTTATTCTCATCAAGTTATTCTTACTTTCTGCTAAGAAAAGAAAAAGATCTGCAGTTCTAAAAGATGATTTCACAGGTATAATAAAAGTATCTTTTAGTATTGCATTTCACTTTTCTTCACCAGCACCGCCAGTCACTTATAAAACTGGGATGAATAGTAAGATGTGTGTGTTAATCATCATCACTAACCCTGAAATCAGAATTTTTTTACATTAACTGAAGACCTGATTTTCAATCCCCATTGCAGTGAAATAAAACCTAAAACCTACAAAAGAAGTTTATAAAATCAAATGCAGGAATCACTCTGTGATTTTCCTCACCAAAGCAGATTTCTTAGCCTGTACAGCTGAGCCCCACAGTCAGTTTGCTCTCTTCAGCTGCCTGGTCAAGAAGCACTTTCCTGGGTAATGCAGCAAATTGAATCTAGTCCTGGATATGGAAAGAATATTGCAGGGAACATTTTTAGATGCTTTGTAAACTGACACTTACCCTGTCACCTTTCTGCTCAGAGCTAGGAAATAAGAGGCTGCAGAAGTCATTGAAAGATTTTAATAAACAACAACTTCACTTGACATATTAGTATCAAAGATCAATAGAGACTATGACTTTTTTTTTGCTTCATTTATGAAAAAATTACATCATGAGTTTCATGGGTGTCTTTCTATGCTTGCCAGAGGTGGAAGGGTTGTATTCTACAAGTAAGAAGAAAAAAGGATTCTCTCCTACAATGGTAAAAGAAGATAAGAGAAAGCAAATTATTTCCAGGAATATGGAGATTCTTCTCAGCCAGGGCAGAGTCCCACAGTAAGGCTGGATATCACTCTCTGAGGGTTACATAAAAAAGAAAAGCAGCTTGTTTTCTCCTTTTCTGATTAACGAACTGGGAGGGACCCAGTTTTGGGTTACAGACTGGCCCCAGTCAGGTCACCCAGGCTTCCCTGGCACACACAGGTCCTTCAGCCTGGAAGAATAATATGTAAAGGAATGAATCATTAAACTTCAGAAAGTAACTTTCTAACTGACCCAAAATCCAGGCTACACTATCAGAAACTCTGTGTGGCAAGTGGCTCCAGGTCAGTTCACTGCAGAATTAACAGGAGCACAGTGTTTTATGCTCAGTTGATTTGAAGCTGCTTTGCAGAAAATGCTCATCATTAATGCCATATTTTATTTAAGGGGTGAAGAACCATGGCAGAGAAAGGTGAAAAGTACATGACTTGCCAAAGAGAAAACTCACTCTAGATAAGACTTTCAGTCTTCTACACTGTCTGTGTGTGCTAAAACAATTGCAGGCATCAGAAAAGTTCCAAGCCCTCCAACATCTCTCCTGTGCTGCTACCCTGCAAGCCTCAAGAGATGACCAAGGTAACTGTCTGCTTTATAGGTGGTAAGTCCTGAGTACTGATGACACCTGGTGTCTCTCCTCACCTCCAATTTTTCACATCTATATGGAGCAGAGTGATAAAGACCAGCATATAGTGAGGGTAAAAGAGAGCAGCATAACTCAGCATGGTCAGGACTTGGAAAGGGCAAAGAAGAATGGGAGAGGAGGAGAAAAAGAGAAAGTTGGGTGTAGTTTAGAGCATCACCCAGAGCCCTTGGCAGAGGGAGACAGTAAGAACATGGCTCTCCTTCAAACAGTAACTGAAGAACTGGACTTTCAGGGCCCCCACTGATACTCCTGTCCTAAAACATCATTTCTTGAAAGAGGATTTTGATAGTTGCTATGGACTCACACACCAGTAGATGTAAAATTGTGGTGGGTTGACCGTGGCTGGGTGCCAGTTGCCCACCAAGCTGCTCCATCAGTCCCCCTTCTCAGCTGGACAGGGTGAGAACATAAGATGGAAAACGACCCATGTGTTGAGATAGGGCAGTTTACCAAAGCAAAAGCAAAAGTTTGCATGCCACTAGCAGAGAGACCAAAAAATATTTATATTCTCTACTTCCCATCAGCAAGCAATGTGCAGCCACTTCCTGGGAAGCAGGGCTTCAGCATGTGTATCTATTGCTCCAGAAGGCAAACGTTGTAAATAACAAAAGCCTCCCCTTCCTTCTGCTTTACTTAGCCTTTATACCTGAATTGATGTTTTATGGTATGGAACATTCCTTTGGTCAATTTGGGTCAGTTGGCCTAGTTGTGTCCCTTCCCAGGATCTTGCCCACCCCCAGCCTACTGATGGGGACAGAATGTTGGAGAGACAGCACTAATGCTGTGCCAGCACTGCTCAGCAGTAGCCAAAACACTGGTGTGTTTTCAACACCTTCCTAGATACCAGTGCAAAGCACAGCACTGTGAGGGCTCCTACGGGGAAAATGAACTCCATCTCAGCTAGACCCAAATCAAAAGTATAAATAAAAGTCCTTCTAGGACATGTCACTTTTCTCCAAGGAAGAGTTTGCAGAAATCACAGCTAACAACTCAGGAATGACAGCAACAGAAGAAAATTGAGTTTATTCCTCAGTTTATTGCAGGTGGTGGTGATGATATGCCATTGTCATATTTAGTAACAGACCATTGATGTCAACTCCTCAACTTGACTCCCATCTTAACTGGTCTTGACTTGCTTTCCTTGCTCGAGCCGCAAAGCAGCCAGGGAACTAAACTCAATAGCAAAATGAGAAAAATAGTCAGACGGTTATTTTTTTAACCACAGCTCAATAGCTTTAAACCTTGGACTTGCTCATATTTGGTAAGATTCAGTCATACTATATATGGCAAAATTCCAGCAAAGAACCACATGTGAGTGAAAATCCTAGCATAGTGTAGGATCATAGATGGCTGGGAAAGTAGCTCAACAACAAAAATAGTATAAAGATATCCCAAACAAACTGCAAAACTGAAGAGTATTAAAATAAGAAGCCACTGCCATTAGTAGCAACACTGGCAGCTTGGGGCACTGACATCTTGCCATGACAGTCCTCTGCCAGCACCCACAGGAATCACAGG
The DNA here is from genome assembly GCF_000695815.1 of Acanthisitta chloris. Classification (NCBI taxonomy): domain Eukaryota; kingdom Metazoa; phylum Chordata; class Aves; order Passeriformes; family Acanthisittidae; genus Acanthisitta; species Acanthisitta chloris. Next base: position 63,339 of record NW_008653486.1, on the reverse strand, counting down.
CAGCCACAGAGGTGCAAAGTAGCTTGGAGAAGAGGGACAGCAAGAGGACAGCATAGGGAGAATGTGATAGTAATATCACTCCTTGCATTTCAATTAAGCAATTTGGATTACTGATGCATGGATGTCATTTTAATTAGACTAGAAGCAGGTTTTACCTTATTTTAATTAAACTAGCAATTCTTGGTGTGCATGTAAGGTCCATAACAGGATTCTTACTGTACCAGGCCAGGCTGAGGATGTAGTATAAATGTTATGAACTGTTTGATGAACTAGTTCAGGCTTGGTGAAGATGTGGAACTAAAGGATTCGAGTTGCTGAACATTTTTTTCAGGAATCTTGGAGGAAAAAACCCCACAAACTTTGGAAAATGTTCCAGTGGCTGAAGAAAACCAAGAAGCTGCTGGTCTTCCCAAACCTGGATGAATCTAGGTGGCATGTGCCATCAGAAGTAGAGAAATAAAATCCAGTATTGAATATGCTTGAGAAGAGAAAACTGAATATTTAATTGAATTTTTTTTTAGGGAAAAAATGTACAGAAAAAATAAACAGGGAAAAATATCCTTCAGCCTACCAGTTAATTTATTTTTTTTTTCTATTTTTAAGATTATTGATTTAATACAAAAGCAAATGAAAAATAAACCAGAATGGCAGTATTTCTATTCCTGATACACCACAGCACTGTAATGTATCTTTTCAACAACCAACATGAAGCACAATGAAGCTCCATGTTAACTGCACATCACTGCACAGTACTCATGGTGTGACAGAAAGAACATCAGTCCAGAGGAAATGCCATCATATGCCAACTGCAGCATGTCTTAAATGTTCAGCATGTTTATTCACATAGTTATAAAAAACGCTAAAAAATCATGGCTTAATGCCTAATGTCACACTAATCAACTGAGATAAAACTTAATTAACTCTCTGCTCTGCTTATGCGATTTCATCTTGGCTACACACAATGGGATGAAAGAAGGAAGTTTGAGTGTAAGAGCTTCATCCATTAGGATGTGTCCATCCAAATTACCCTTAGGGAACTCAGACCCTCTCATTAAGAAATAGATGACAGGACTCATTAGGGGGCAAGGCTGTGCAAACCTCCAAGTCATACATCACAGCATGTGACACAGCGAATTAACACAGTGCCAGCACAAAGCTTGAGGCACAGAAGAGGTCAGTGGTGGTAGGTGCCATCCTCTCCTGGGGACTCGTCTTCTAGCTGCCAGAACATGTTAACTGAGTCATTGACTATGCTGAATCTAGTTGCACCATTTTGGATGATATTTTAAATATTACTACTGGGACAGAATTTGCCAAGTGAAACAATTGTGCGTGTACCCAGGTCTTCCCTGTTGGCATGGCACTGGATGACCTCTGCTGCCTTTGCCACTGAGACCTTCTCACTGAGAGAGATACCTTGCTCAGATAATGTGTAGGATAAAGAGAAATAAAATCAAATCCTAAAACACCTTTTCCCCATCCCTCCCTTCTTCCTGGGTTCAACTTCACTTGAGATTTTCTCTCCCTCTTACCTTCAGCATCACAGGGGGATGGGGAATGGGGCTGCACTCACTCCATCACACAGTGCCTCTGCTGCTCCTTCCTTCTCAGAGGGGAGGACTCCTCACATTCTTTCCCTGCTCCAGATTGAGATCTCTCCCTGAGGAGACAGTCTTCCAAAACTGCTCCAGCATGAGTCCTTCCTACAGGCTGCAGTTCTGCATGAACTTCTCCAGCATGGATCCCTCCCATGGGGTGCAGTTCCTTCAGGAACAGAGTCGTCCAAGGTGCATCCCCTGCAGGCTCACAAGACCAGCTAGCAAACCTGCTCCAGCATGGGCTCCTCTCTCCATGGGACTACAGGTCCTGCCAGGAACCTGCTCCAGCATGGGCTTTTCATAGGGCTACAGCCTCTCTGGGCACTCACCTGCTCCAGCATGGAGTCCTCCACAGACTGCAGAAGGATTTCTGCTCCACTGTGGACCAGCATGGGCTGCACGAGCACAGCTGCCTCACCATGGTCTGCACCACAGGCTGCAGGGGACTCTGCTCTGGAGCCTGGAGTGCCTCCTTCCCCTCCTTCTGCACTGAACTGGGTGCCTGCAGAGCTGTTGCTCTCACATGTTCTCACTCCTCCCTTCCAGCTGCTGTTCTAGAGCAGTTATTCCCCTCCTTAAATACATAATCACAGAGGCCATTTCACCTCGCTATAGAATGCATAGCTAAGGGTAGTCAAGTGAATTGGCCTCTAAAAATGCCAAGTTTTCTAGGACTGGAGAACTAGGTCTAAAAACCAGTTCTAACTCCAACATTTCCTATAGACACCCCTCCAAAAACCTGCACTGCAAACGTAAGCAATGCCTCCTTTAGCACACATGCATGCAGTGATATATTTCTCTTACTAAGGCATATAAAATCTGTGTGATCAATCAAGCCACTAATTCTGTCCTCTGGGTGTGCAGAACATGCCAAAGACAGCTTCAAACTAGGCCACCTGCTGACAGCTCTCTCAGGCCATCTGGGTATGTCTCACTTCAAAAGAAGTCCTATATCCAGCAGTGAGGACAGCTTGGGATCTCTCACGTTCAGCCAGTGGTCTCAAGACTCCCAGAGGAGAAGCATGGATGGTACAAAGAAAACAGACAGCCAGTAAAATGCAGGTGAGCAGACTTCTGGACATATTTCTGTGGCATAAGAAAGATAATTATATATACAGGCTAAAATTCAGCTCATCTAATGTGAGTTGGTGAAACGTTAGATATCAAAACTTAATTATCTATCAGCCTTTTATCTTTGAGCATTAGAAAAATAAGCAGAAAACATCACTTTTATCATGGAATCATTCAAAAGTGGAAATAGGTTACAGAAAAATGGAAAAATGTAATTTGATTAAAAATCTGAAAATAAAATTTCTGGTGTTAGATACTTCTTAAATAATCATCTTTAACTTCTCTGTCCCTAAAAATCAATTATGAAAATTGAATTAAAGTTAAGCTGCTGACTTGCTTCTTGGTTTCTTAAGGAAATGAGGACTACACAATTACACTGCCCAAGATGTCCCCAATAACTTTTGAACTTATTAATTCCCTCCAAAACAGAAAGTAGGGAAAATCCCTAACTATATTTCTTTCAATGTTTTGAAAAAAAATCAAAACAGTAAGGACAGAGGCAAAAGAGATGGAGAACCACAGGCAAAGCAAGGAAAACTGCCAAATTTCCAGTTTGGAGCAGCTCCTTTCTGTGCATCACCAGCTGGAGAGATGTGCTTGTGTTTGTACCTGACATTCTTTCAGCTAAAAACTTCCCTGTTGTTTGTGTAGGCTTTGTTAAACTAATCTAACTAATGCTGGCTAGTTTAGCCAGTGGTTTTGATAAGATTCTACCCAAAACATTTTGCCTAATTGGCACTTGGAGAAATTAGTCTCTGTGCAGTTATGACCATGACAACACTATTCTTTAAAGATTATACTACTTCAACTTTATGGTTTTCATTTCAGCTCCTGTTTTAGTTTGTGAACACAGAGGCAGCCTGCTGGCTGGTATGGGTTTGCCAACATGTATGACTACAACCTTTTGAGTAAATAGCCAGAGAGGATTTATACTCTTGGTATCACACACAAAAAAATATACCCTTTGAGGAACCTTATAGAAGATGCGAACTTTTGTGTTCAGAATGAAACTCTTGCAGATTGTTTTTGCAAAGTTATCAATGAACCCTTCTTTTTGATATATTTGGTGAATATGATTGGAAAGATTTCTGCACCAAAAGGATTTTGAGTAAATAGCCAGAGAGGATTTATACTCTTGGTATCACACACAAAAAAATATACCCTTTGAGGAACCTTATAGAAGATGCGAACTTTTGTGTTCAGAATGAAACTCTTGCAGATTGTTTTTGCAAAGTTATCAATGAACCCTTCTTTTTGATATATTTGGTGAATATGATTGGAAAGATTTCTGCACCAAAAGGATGTTCAGGCATTGGAACAGGCTGTCCAGTGCAGTGGTTGAGTCACCATCCCTGGAGGGATTTAAAAGACATGTAGATGTGGCACTGAGGGTGCTGGGTTAGTGGTTGGACTTGATGATCTTAGAGGTCTTTTCCAACCTAAATAGTTCTGTGATTCTATCAGAAGTTGAAGTTATTGATGGAGCCTCATATCCTTGAAGCAACACTGTTGTATCTTCATGCACAGGTCCAGGCTCTCCTTAGGTCCATGTTCCTGGGAGAAAGAGGGGAAAGAAACAGGGAATAATTTTTCTTCATCTCAGTTGATTTATTCCCCATCCTAAAGCCCTAGAGCAGGTGCATGACACAGATGAGAGAACAGAGCAACAGCAAGTATTCATAGTATTCATCAAACTTAGCATTGTTGGCAAAAAAACAGGTACCTGCAGCTGTATCCTGACACAAGGGCTCATCCAAAAGCAGTGTTTTGTGCTATGTGCTTGATTCCCAGGATCTCACACGAATCGTCTCTGGATTCACCAGTTTATTCACCACAGGGAAAAGATCCTGATTGTGTCTTGTGTCTGCATGATCTCCAGCAAGGATCAAGGACCTATAAGAGTCAGATCAGTCAGTTTCACACAAGGATGACTCAGCTGAGGCCAGGAGCTGAGATATCCAATGGCAACTATATATGTAAATTACATTTTACAGTTTTTCTTTTCTCTGGGTGCTCTTTGGGCACAGAGAACAAAAAAACCCACATGAACTCCGTCCTATAAAGCAGAATCTCTCAAAGAGAAGATAGAGTGATTGCAAAAGAGAGGAAAAGGAAAGGAAATGAAGAATGGACAAAAGCAGCAGTAGAAGTTAGGAGAAAAGAAAGATAATCAAAACAGTAAAAGCAAGAGAGAAAAACCTTGAAGTAAAATGTGTTGAAAGATGAAAGAGGTTGAAAGGGAAAAAAAGGGGGAAGAGTTTCTGAAAATACATTGCAAATCATTTAAACTGCATCTTCTATTGTGCAGCAGCAAAAAAAGCAACCTAAGTGTTCTGACTAAGGAAAAATTGGATTTTAAGGAATTTTTGACCATTAATGTGATAGAAAACCAATGTGCATCTGCTTCTACAGAGGATATGTCCTGATCAGAACAACCAAAAAATGTTGCCTAATTCTGAAACAGCTGTTGCATTACTTAGACCTTTTCTCCACAAACAAATGAATTACCTTTTAAATGAGCAGTTCTTGTTCATACTATCCAAGTACTGTAAAGATAATGCTGCTATTGCCCTCAAATTGTGAGCTATCATTAAGTCCAAAAAGCTTTTATACAAATCAAACTATGGCTTATGGTGGGGATTTAATTACTTCAACGTGCATAGAGGTAGAGAATCTGTTTTCTGACGTTAAATTTAAGATATTAAGCATATATTTAGTATAAGAAAATTCAATGTGCTTTTAAATTATTTTACTATGACACATGTATTTTTAACAAGATGATTGATGTTTTGAGCCCAAAGAAGATTAACTGGAAGATGATAAAATGAACAGAGTAAGAATTACAGCGTGGATAAAACCAAATGAGTCTTTGCAACGATTTAAGATGCTCATAACAGATCCTATTCAGTCATGGGATAGACATATGAAAAGAAGAGGTAGAGCACTAAGTGACCACAACATGGAGAGGTGAGGATGTAGCCAGCACTCATGGCCATGGTGTGCTGCAAAGCTTGGTTCAGTCTTGTAAAAGTCAATGAAAACAGACCCTTTTTTATTCTCTAAATCTATCTTTTATGATGTTCTCATTGCAGTATAAATCATACTACCAGAAGAATGGAGAAATCTTGTGTGTAAATAAAAGCCCTCTACGCTCAGTGGATTAATTTTACAGTCTTCACACTGTGAGAGCCTAATGTCCCACGTAGCCACTGAGTAAAGTTCCAGTCAAAAATGTGTAACCTGAAGTGTTATCCTCTAAAAACATTTTCTTCCTAAAGGAATAAAAGACTTGAAAACATGAAACTCATGATGGTGGATAAGCCTTCACTTCAACCATTTCAAGTGTTCAGAAAAGGTCTATTTATTTATTGGAAATCCCTTGCTGTTTGCAGTCTCTCCCTCTAAATGGTGACACATGAATGTTATGATCTCTACTGGGAGCTCCCAGTCAGAGAGCTGGACCTTATAACACAAACTGGAACTTGAAAATACAGTCTACCCAAGAAGAAAAATACGCTTTAACAAATAAATTCTTTAGAATTGTAAACACATCATTTTAAAGTAATGTTCCCTGGAAGGCATAGAAGGAAAAAAGATAATTACTGGAACACTAACTGGAATTTTCACAACTTTGAGAGCAATCTCTTGAGGACTGGCAAATGGTTAACATCTTCCTATTGAAGTAAAGAGGTTAAAAAAAGATTCAGGCATATCATGCCAGGGAGACACACACTTATCAACCACTGCTGAACTTGATTAAATTACTCAAGGGTATAAACATATAGTATAAATACACTGCACATCTGTACACGAATGTGCTGGTAGAAGTTGGTGCAATGCTTATTTCCAAGGTCACTGACCTCTTCTCCTGGAAAAAGTGTTTTGTCATTCATGTCTGCAGTGAAAAATAAAGAAGTCATGAGTAAATTCCCTCAATATTTCAAATTGACCAAAACAATGAAATGCAGATCAAAGTGACTTAAAGAACACATTGACAATTTCATTTAGCAACAAGAACTGAAGAGTTTTCCACTTCTATCCAGCAAATATTTTTTTTAATGACTGTAACAGAAGTGAAGTATAGAGCTACTATGGAATGTAGCTCTAGACAGAAATGCAGGTTTGAGTGAAGCATTCAGGAAGCATAATACTTTTCCTTCACTCACAAGAAGCAGAGATGGAGAATGTGAACTCAGTTTGTGGCTTCGTGGAAGGATGTGAAGCAATCCAAGGAGACAGCTAAGCAGTGCACACATCCCACTTGAAACATAAGAGCAGGATCATGTGTTCACGCCACAGTGCTGCAAGGGAGGGGAAGAAGATATTCAGATGTCCTCTGGGAGAGCCAGGATCTTCTGAAACTTGAATTCAGTGGGAACACTAATGCTTTTTAGCTCTTGAGAAACACAGCTGCTATATTTTGGAAAAATGAAGAAATAGCCATTGCATTGTAAAGAAAATTATAATTTCTTTTGCACGCCCCTTTGGTCCTCAGCCTGAGCTGCCAACCTTGGGTATTCAACAAAACACACTGGGGCAAAGGGCAAGGAAGTGGGACCCATCCCATTAAATATAAGGCATCCAGTCCAGGGTAGTCCATAGCTCCATAGTCAAGGGTGACACATGGATAACTCCAGAAGGAGGTTCACTCCCAGCTCAACATGGAAGTACACAGAGATATCCCATGGAAAGGGCTGCTCCCAAGAACACTGAAGTACATAAATAAGGTACTGTTAAAGAGGGAACTTTTGGACAAACTTGAAAGGAATTCAAACCATTATCTAGGAGGCAAGAACTCATACAACAACAAATATTTATGGTACTTCACTACATTATTCTAGGCTGTACTTTGATGAGGTCCTTAGTCCTTCCATGCCATGAAACTAAAATTGATTTACTTTTACCTTACACCCCAAATTAATTTTAAAATTATTTAACCACTAATTTCCTCTATCCATCATACCATCCATTTTATTACAGGATGCTTCCTTCTCATTCAATCTCCTTTAGATTTCTGGAGTCCTGAAATACAACTAAAATATTTCTAAGCTTCTAAGATTACTGTTCCCAAGTCATCATAGAGAATACTAAAAGAAAGATATACTTGCCTATACCTTTGTGATTGGCTTTTTAACAGTTTTGCTAATCATAATTAAAGCATTTTTAATTAACAATTTGCCAGAAAAATTAGTGCATGCCAAATTCATGCTAAAGTTCAAGATGATCAGCACATATGGATGATTTTCTTGAGAAAAGTTCACAGTCAGAAATTGCCTCAAGAATATTAATTTAATCAAGTCACACTGACATTTCCCCTGAAATCAGATAATAATAGGAAAAAGTCACATCACCTCACATTTCTATTAAAAATAAATAAAACACTTCTAATATATCTCAATATAAGTGACATGACTGACAATACCAGCAGCATAAAATGTTCAGCCGATGCAGCCATTTCCATGTGCAAAGATGAAAATGTGCATTAACTTGCCAAGACAATGAGATGTTTCCATTATTCTGTCTAAAGAATTTCTTTACACTTTTTTTTAGCTAATATATGATTACACCTTGGACCGCAAAACACTGCCCCAATGACAGAGGATTTCATAAAATCCCAAAGAGCAGAAAAAATCAAGGAAAAGGGTTGGTTTTTTTCTGAGAGTACATTTTGTGCAAATTAGCAAAATTGTATTTTGATACTAAGAACAAGAGAAAAATGTGTTAAGCATGGAGGAAGGGGGAGGGTTGTGAATTAAGTGGAAAGTGTATCTTGGTCATTTATTTAGATTAGACACACTTCGACTAAATTTCAGTTAAACCTCCAGTCAGACAGGTACCAAACTGGGATCAGTTACTCCATGTGAAAGATCCTGGAACAAATACAAGTGTTGAGGAAAAGAATGGCGTGAGAGAGGAGCAGCTGAGCTTCTAAAACATCTGCTCATGGCTGCCCATAGTGCAGGAAGCAGAACTGGAGATGACATTTGTACTTCATGTTATATTTACAGTCTGTGGTACAATAACACTGCTAAGATCACCATGCTTTCTCTAGGCATTTATCAAGATTTGAGATTCAGATTAGATGTTAGGGATAATTTTTTCCCTGTTAGGCTGGTCAGGCACTGGAATAGATTGCCCAGGGAGGTGGTGGAGTCACAATCCCTGGAAGCATGTAAGAGATGTCTGAACCTGATGCTGGAGGATATGGTTTAGGGTTTAGGGGTTAGAGCAGAGTGGCAGGCTAATGCTGGAGTCGATGACCATAGAGGTCTCTTCCAGCCTTGATGATTCTGTGATTCTAAGAGCAGTCTAATCCACATCAGTGAGAAGCTCAATAGAATATCAGCACGCAAGACAAGTTCTGGTAGCAAGTAGATCTGGCAATGAATGTTATCATAGGAGAAGGCTAACTTACAGTTTTCATAAAGTGTTTATAAAAATATTCACAATTTTTAAAGAACTCCAACCCTTTCCACAAAATATGCATGCAATGAAATTGAGAGTAGAGTTTCAGTTTTATCTAAACTCATAGATCTGTCATTTTCAGAAATTTTAATCAGTCAGAATATAGAATGAAGACTTGTGACTCATACTGTACGACATCCACAACAGAAATTAACAAATCCACACAACAAATTCAGAATTTCTTTCCTCTTCCTTCTCCCTGCCTATCACCTGGCCCTCACCTGTAGACCCAGCAGATATACACAGTGCACACAAATGCCCATGGATGAAAACTGCAGTGATTGATGCCCTGGAGCATTTCCAGGCTTATCCCCTGCAGCAGGACAAGACAGACACAGATTTTTTTCCAGGGCAATTGCATTTTGCTCACAGAGTGCTGCACAGCCAGTCATAGAGCTGAGGGACAGCCAGAGGGGCCCTGCCAAAAGCTGAGGAAAGCATTCAGCTGCAAATGCCTCCATTTGGAAATTATGCAATTTCCTCCAAATTTCCCTGTTGGAAAAGGCAGTAACCCATATGTGAGAGTCCCAGGGAGAGGATAGCAAGGTGCAGGTTGAAGGCTGGGTATTTTTTTTGCCTGAGATAGATGTGACTTGGGGGTCTTCACCTCATCACCCTTGCTCTAAAGAGTTAAGTCAATATTCACAGATAACACAACCCTAATTGCAGAAATCCAAATCTTCTGAAAGTTTCCAGTAAAAGATGGCAGAATTTACAACATATTTCACACCAAAAGTATCATGGAATCATAGAACGGTTTGGGTTGGAAGGGGCCTTAATGATCACCTGAAATATATCATGCTATTTAGGAAATTAAAAACTATCATCTGTATCAATATTGATGCAAGTTCCATCATTCAATATTAAGATGTCAAGTCTCTAAACCCTGCAAACTCCCCAGCTCAACTTCGTTACCTTTTTTTGTACAATGCAAGTTCTTCAACAAACATTGTGAATAAATGCACTGTTTTAAGGCAAGTGGCTTAAAATTCACAGGCTGCACCTTTTGGCTCACCAAGGGAAGATTTTCTACCCAATGGTAGAAACAAGAGCAGCTGTAAAGGCACTTAATCATCTCTTCAATCCTGAGCAAGAGGCTGGTGCTTGTTAGTGCTATTCCTGATATATTTGGTTAGTGTAGGAGATGCTTAGCAGTGAGCATGGATTATTACCCTGCATACAGACAAGAAGATGAATGGGCTGTGATTATTAATCACATGCATAATCTCATGCATGCTTTCTGCTACACTATCCCTGTGAGGACTTGGACTTGTTGAGATGAAGAATTGTTCTACTGGGGAGAATACACATTCCCTGTATTTTTCTTACAGACTTAGATGGTTATATGACTGACATGAATAACCTCAGTAAGACCTGAGACTATGTCAATCTCTAATACCTCTCCAGAACGGTTAATATCTGAAGAGAATATTTGAGATTATGCCACAGCCCCAGAGAGGAAAAGCCTCTCCTTTGGTTTAGAGTCTGGTCAATAAAAAGGGCAAATTTGAGTGTTTGTGTGTATTATCCCTTCAAATATGTATTTTTATGGTTTTCAAAAAAATTACCACTTGGTTTTGCTTTGTGCAACTGACTCTGGTTGATAGATGAGGTTCATCACAGGATGGAGAGCTCAGAGCTCACACTGCAAATTCCCTGTGGGTCTGTGCTAACACTGATGAGAGAGGGTGAAAATCTATGACATTAAAATGACAGATTCCATTATACTTGCACCTTCAGTGGCTGTCTGGTCAGGAAGAAGAAAGTGTGAATGTGCTGAGCAAGATGACTTTCACTTTTAAAAAATACTTTTATCCAGGTCACGCAAAGAGCCCAAACTTTTAACTGGGTGCTGCTTCCTGACCACAGGGGGATTCACCTTGCCCTGGGCTCCTCTTTGGCTTCACACAGGAGTAAGGGCAAAGCCTTCACAAGGTGCTTTCAATATGATGGAGGTGTGATAGGTTTACATATCCGAAGCCTTATAAAGATGTCAATAAACAAAAGAAATTATTCCATGCACAACCTCTATTGATACTGCATGGGCAGATGTGTTTTTTGCTGCACATAGAAAGGCTGTGTAGTGCATTTTGATACATGCACATACCTACACACATCTTTCAGTCTGGTGATAAAGCCAAAGAAATATCTTTCATCCACCAATAAATCTACCACTTTCTATCTTTACAGCATCTTAGCAAAAAAATCAAAGCTGCTAGAGAAAATAAAATCATAAGCTTCATCCTAAAACTGCTACAGGGGTGTGCAACCTGAGACAAACCAACCCTTCCCATGATACTTCAGGGACAAAAACTTCCTCAAAACTAGCTGAATTGGCGTCTTTCATTCACCTTTCACAGAAGCAACGCAACCAGAGTGACACAAAATTAACTAACAATCATTCTGCAAGAAAGGGTTTAAGTTCACTGAATGGCCCAAGGAAAGACCAGAAAAAAACTGAAATGCAGATGGAATTTGCCTCAAATGCTGTTTTCCAAATGGGTAGATGTTTTTTGAATTCCTAACTTGTACAGCCACTGCATTGAATGAATGCCAAGATGACCTCAATATGAAAGCAAGACAACTGAAGTTTCATACTTCTTTATATCAGGGTAAAGAAAATTTTCAGTAAGTGCCCCAATTGCTCATTCAAACTTTCAGTTTTAATTTACTTATTGGGATGATTGCACTGTTGAACAAGAGAACTGAGCAAAGCCCATTACATTTGTTTTCTATTTTTCTTCTTTGTATGGTTTATCTTTACTGCAGCAATGAAGTAACTTTAGTCTGAACAGCAAGAAAGCATTGTGGAAATCAGGAAATCTTATCCTGAAGAAATAATCCAAGAGTTTGTTTCATACTCTTTGCTTCTATTTACATTGTCATACTATCTGTCTCAGAGCTACATGATTTGTTTTTGTTTCCTGGAAACAATGATTTAGTTATGTTAAATCATACCAAGTGAACTAGAGTTCAAGTGCAGACCAGTTGGAAATAATACAATTTTTAACAGAGTTTCTTTCATAGAATGGTGTGACTTCAGATGCACAATACTATTTTCAAAAGGAAGTCTTCAGAGTAACTAGCATTTTTTATCATTATCATTATTATTATTGTTATTATTCACACTACAGCATGATGTAGGATCTTGAGCCACAGTGCAGGGTTCCGTGATGCTGAGCTCTGTGCAGTCATAGAACATTGGGATTTGATGATCTTAAAGGTCTTTTCCAACCTAAAGGAGTCCATCATTCTATAGCAAAAAGGCATAAGTCATGTTGTCAATATCCATTTCTGGTGCTTAGATCAGGTTTGTGTTATCCCATTTTACCAAGGGAGAAGTTAACCAAAGTCAGGCAATACAGCTACCCCACCTGGAATACTGCATGCAGTTCTGGTGTCCTCAACATAAGGACATGGAACTCTTGAAGTAAATCCAGAGAAGCCCATGAAGTTGATAAGAGGACTGAAGCATCTTCCTTATGAGGACAGGCGGAGGAAGTTGGAGCTGTTCAGCCTGGAGAAGACTTCGTGGACACCTCATAGCAACTTCTCAATATCTGAAGGGGCTACTGGGGAGCTGGAGAGAGACTCTTTGTTAGGAGCTGCAGTGACAGGACACAGGGTAACAGGTTCAAATTGAAGGAGGGGAATTTTAGGTTAGATATTAGAAAAAATCTTTTTACTGTAAGGGTGGTGAGATTCTGGAACAGGTTGTCCAGGGACATGGTAGCTGCCCCAACCCTGGTGGTGCTCAAAGCTAGGCTGGATGAGGCCTTGATCAATATGGTCTAGTGGGGAGGTGTCCCATGGCAGGGGAGGTTGGGACTAGATGATCTGTAAGGTCCATTCCAACCCCTAAAATTCTATGATTCTATGAAATAACATCCAAGGTTATAGTCCTAATGACTTAAATAATCAGTCACAGAATTGATAGGACTGGTTAACTTTTATGAAAATCAAGTTATTGACAACTTCCACTAATACAAATTGCATGCACAGATTTTTCAAACAGAGTTTAAAAATACAACTATATGTAAATCCCTGTCAAAAACACTTGGGTAGATCCATATTTGAAAGTATTAATGTCATGTACAGGAATTTTTAGATTAAGGCATTAAGATTCTGAATGAGTTCTATATGAGCTGTGGATTGCCCCAGCCCTGATAACAGTCTCATGTGACCAGCACACGATCAGTAAAACATTTTACTTCCTCTATCCTGACCAGAAAGTTACACAGTAGGACTGAGACAGCAAACAAACCATAATCAGACCTTCCCTGTGGCAAACTGGGTTTTTGTCTCTCTAAAGAGCAGACACTGAGTTTCCAGCAGCTCTACCTGTGATAATTTCTGCATCAGGGCTGGTGCCATAACCAATACCTCCAGTGTGAGACCATACCCTCCGGCTCCCCACACGTCTCCACAGAGGATGCCAGACTAGGAGCTATTCTTGGATACAACAATCCATACTGATTTTAGAACAGGAGGATTCAGGCTTACATCTCCTCACTTCTAGAGGTTATCCAAGAGAATTTACACATTGGGAAACATTAGGTCAGAGTGACAGGAGTTCACCTAATCTCTGCAGAGAGATTACTATCCTACCATCAGAACAATTATATTTCAGGCATATTTCAGCAATGTTTGGGCATCTCATCACCTTCTGCATCACCCTTTGCTTTCAGTTTCAAGCACTTGCTGTCTCCCACACCCAACAACTAGACATCCCAAATACTTTGGGACAAAGTTCCCCCATGGAACTACCAGCCAATGGACTTCCCACTCTGCCATGAGATAGTCAAAAAACCTAAATATTTTTAGCTTTTTTCATTTATAATATTGCAACTGAGTTGTCTGGTATCTGTTTCAGATGTCAACCATTAACTTAAATGAATTTCATTCCTGTATTTGCAGTTTAAGTCTCAAAACCCCAAATTTTGTCTCATCTCTCCTTTTTCTTGCAGGTTTTTTACATACTTTGATTACAGGGAGAAGATCCAAATTCCTATAGTTTAACACAGCTTGTAACCTGATGGATGCATTTGTGTACTAAATTAATTCTTCTGTCTGCTAGCAAAAATGGAAATCAATACAAATTCAATACTACAACTCCTCTTCTGAAAGGGAAAAGACAGGTCAATCTATCTAGTTTGCCCAAAAGAAGCTTGAAAGGTGCTTTGATCACATCTGAGAGGAGAAGGCTCTGGTTAATCTCAACAGTTTCTTCTGGCCTGAAAAATAAAAGCCTGAAAAAAAAGGTATCAGTGCACTGTTTCCCCAAAGCAGACATTTTCAAGATACTTAAGGCTTGGCAGTCCATTTTAAAGCCAGTAGGAACCTTACTACTAATCAGCACACTTCAAAGTCAGCCTTCAAGACTTGTCTTCAATAGATCTTTTGACAGAGCCTGACACACATTATACTCCAGTAGCTTTACAGTTTATTGATAAAAAGGTAAAAATCCTCTATTCCACTGCCCTATTCCTGCTCTGCCTACGCTTGTGGCACAGGAGATAATTAGGGGATTTCTGCTGTACCTCTCCAGCTGCTGAGATGAATCCCTCGGGCTCTCTGCAGCAAGCAGGGATTAAGATAACATTTTGTAGTAACACAGAAGATAAGCAAGAAATCCAGGCTATCCCAGAGTTTCCAAGCCAACCATCTCAGCAATGTGGGAGATTTCCAACTACACCATGACAGAAGCAAAGATTACATGAGTAACTGTCATTGCTCAGGAAAACATGGATCATTCACTGTGGAAACAGAGATTGCTCAGAGAGGCACACAATGGTGTGATGGATCTGATGTGATTTAGACAGGCAAGTGGTACCCCAAGTCCAGTTCTTCTCCCTTGTCCAACAAAATGTCAGGATTAACCACTGGCATCAATGGAGTATTTCTGGAAGAAAACCTCTCCAAGAGTAAGGATGGGGGCCAAAGATACCTTTAGTGAACAGCAGGATGTATTAAAAAGGTTGGCACTGATGCAAGCATACTGAAACAAATACTCCTTCCTTTTCCTTACAATTGCCACCAGAGTCAGCTAAAACAGGGAGCTCTGTTTGGAGACAGACACCTATAACACCAGAAATTCACATTTTGCTGCTAATAACAATCCTGCAATGGCAAGAAAGGCTCTGGACAGTTATTAAGTGTTAAAGCCAGAGGAGACTGTTTCACAGGCTGGAGAACTCTTTCACAGTGCTGTACAGATCCCAGTAACTGGTGTTTGATGAAGGCCTGATTTAGCAACACCAGGGTAAGAAAAACTCACTGCTTCTCAAAACACTCACTCCACTAGTAACTTATCCTTATTAAGAGGGTGTTTAAAGCCAGAAAAATTCAAGCTAAATATAGCTCCATCTTATAATAGCCCAGTAATTGCAATACCCTGTCTGTTCCCCGCTCAGAAATGCTGCAGCTTGAGTAAGAACTACATTATAAAACTCAACTTGCACTGCCCAAGGGTCAGAATGAACTTGGTAATCAATCTGTTGTTCAACACTTAATCTTCAAACAGCCCAAACAGATGACTTATTACTGGTCTCAACCTGAAACAAAAGTACCCAAAGGGTACACATATATTTTGCATATGGGTTGAAGAGCTATAATTAAAGACTGGTGCTTAAGAAAGCAAGAAAGCACCAGGCTTTTCAAGTTTAGCATTTCTGGGCAAATAAAAGTGCCGTGCTGCTGACTGACTGTGGTTAAGTAAACAAATTGACCTAAGATGACTTTTTCCAGCTGTGGAAAAGAATGACCATAGCACATGGCTGCAGTAATTAGTGACAGATGAAGTATTTTTGTCAGAGCAGAAGGGGCATGCACCTTCTCCCAAAGCCTGAACTAGCCTCAGGGTGTCACTGGAGCCAGGCTGGGTTTCAGATACAATGAGACCCCGAGGGGCCTGAGGGAACACAGTGTACAGTCACATCTGACCTGAAACATAGACTGAGTGTAAACAGAAGCTTTACACCATTAGAATGGTTTCTCTGCTGTGCCCAGATGGAAGCTTCCAAGAAAAACACCTCAAACCATAGTGTTCAGCACAAAACCATGGAAAAATCTCATTACATCAAAAGCAGGAAAGTTAAAATTCTAAACAACTCCGATGGTATTTTACAGAATCACAGAATGGGCAAGGTTGAAAGGGACCACCAGTGGGGTTGTCTGGTCCAATCTCCCTGCTCGAGCAGGGTCATCCTAGAGCACATGGCACAGGATTGCACCCAGACAGTCCTTGAATATCTCCAGTGAGGGAGACTCCACAACCTCTCTGGCCAATCTGTTCCAGTGTTCAGCCATCTCCAGGAGAGCAGAGACACATCACGTGTAACGGTTCCTTGGGAAGACAAATGACATCACTCCAGGTGTCCCCTCCTTCCTTCTTCTTCCTCTCACCTTATATACTGAGCATGATGTCATATGGCATGGAATATTCCTTTGGTCAGTTTGGATCACCTGTCCCAGCTGTGTCTCCTCCCAATCTCCCATGCCCCCCCACCTTCCTTGCCAGCGTAGCAGCACAGAACGCAGTAAAGACCTCGGCTCTGTGTAAACTCTGTTCAGGAATAACAAAAACATCTCTGCATTATCAACCCTGTGTTCAGCACAAATCCTAAACATAGCCCTAAACTAGCCACTGTGAAGAAAGTTAACTCCACTTCAGCCCAAACCAGCACAGGCATGTACCTCTCATACTACTTGAGAAAGGCCCTCCATGGACCTGTAGGAGATACCATTGATGCTGTAAAATGTTTAGCAGAGACAACTCTGAGACACATATAACTTATCCAGGGGGAAAAGAAAGAAAAATCCCTCTAAGTGTTTCAAGGAGAGAAAAGCTGCAGCACAGAAGATGCTGCTTGGCACCAAGAAACAAACTTTGGGGTAATGGTCTTTTCAAATTTCTCTGACAGCAGCACATAAGCCCAGTTTTACTTCTGTTTGATTAAAGCTCTCCAATGTGTAAACAGGTTTTAGGAAAGCAGCAGGGGTAGGCTCTTGCAACAAAACTAGTCTAAGAGTAAAGAAGAAAGAAAAGGAAGCAACAGAATCCTGAGCATAAGAACTGTCTCATGGTCCAGGGCAGAGCTCTGCACTTCAGAGCCCCAACTTCTCCCATCAGGAAATCTGGCTGAGGGATTTGCATAGCACATATCACACACCTCACATCCCTCAGTTCATGTGTCAGGGCATTTTTCTCCCTGTAAAGGCATATTGATGACATTAAACTGCAGTATTTTGATTAAATCTTCTCTATTTCAAACATATATGAAGCCACATGGGGATAAGTGATTTCTGACTTAAGTAATACCAGCCAATACTAAAGGGCATTTGTCTACCTTTTTTAGTAGAGGATAAGTGCTACTTATTATAAACAATGACAAAATTTCAACTTTATTTCCATCTGAAAACATCAATTCATCTTAACAACAAACAATTATATATCTATCAAAGACTTCATTAGATAGGGTTTCTCAGACCAAGGACAGATTTTCTAATGAAACCAGATACCCCATCTCACATGGATAAACCATTTCCTTTGTTAGGACATTGCACAGAAGTCCATCTACTTGATTCAACTCTGAAGAATATTACAAGCTTGCTTTCCCACATCTGAAGGGGGAAACAGATTATTTCCAGAGTGCTCTTTCTTGTTTATCTCTGTCATTGTCTTGTAGGACTGGAAAAAGAATGAAAATTCTGCCCCAGAAAAGGGTTCTGTATAATTTGTTTGACACACAAGTACTGAGATGGAGAGAACAGCTGTAATGCAGAAAGAGTTGTATGGGAGGACAAATGGAAATGATGAATAGAGTGACACCACACAGAATCAGTTTTGCTCTAAAGGGAGCAAAACTCAGCTAGATAATGCTCAACATTTGTACATTAGATTAAAAATTAAATAATTTTAGAACAGCTCCACATACTGCACAGCTCCTTATTGCACTGACAAAAAGAACTAAGACAAACAACAGACATTTTAGCACTGAAATGGCAAACGAGGACAAACTCTCCTCACAGCAGTTTCCACAAAGGTGAGAAACAAGCTCTATGTACCAACATGTTTCCTCCAAGGGTTGCTGCAATACTGATGGTTTCCTGCTCCTGACAGTGGGTTCAGGGCCTTTTCTCTTCTTGTTTTCATGATGCTTCCCATGATTGTGCTCCAAGACAGTGCTGTCCTTGCTCCGAGCTGGTCAGCCACTTCAGCTCACCTCAAACCAGGAGGTTTCTGTGCAAGAAGTGCTCCTTTTCCTCTCGGTGCTCAGATCAGCTGAAGACAACCGTCCACTTCTAGGACTAGGAAAAAAGAAATCAGCAGGTCAGATTACAGATATCATCCATGGAGGTAGAGGGTCCATTTCCAACAGGAGGTGCCTCAGCATTCTGGAAGAAATGCCTCCAGATGGTCATCTTAAAATCTGACCCAAAGAAAAGGCTCCTGTGAGTCTGGGAAAACTCAGACCTGAAGCAAAAATCAGTATAATCCTTCCAGATGTTTCACATATTCATCACCAAACCCCCAGATACACAGGCCCATTTTGGGCCCCTGACAACAAGAAAGACATTGAGGTGCTGGAGTGTGTCCAGAGAAGGGTGATGGAGCTGGTGAAGGGTCTGGAGTACAGGGCTGATGGGGAACAGCTGAGGGAGCTGGGAGGGTTCAGCCTGGAGAAAAGAAGGCTCATTGGGGGGGGGCTTATCATTCTGTACAACTACCTGAAAGGAGATTGTAGCCAGGTGGGTGTAGGTCTCTTCTTTCAAGTAACAACCAATAGGACAAGAGGAAACGGCCTCAGGTTGCACCAGTGGAGGTTTAGACATTAGGATGGATATTAGGAAAATTTTCTTCATTGAATGTGTTGCCAAGTATTGGAACAAGCTGCCCAGGGAAGTGGTGGTGTCACTATCACAGGGGATATTTAAGAGATGTGTGGATGTGTCATCTAGGGACATGGTTTAGGGGTGAACTTAGCAGTGCTGGGTTAATGGTTAGACTCTATGATCTTTGAGGTATTTTCCAGCCTACACAATTCTATGATTCCAAAGCTCTCTAAAATCAAGCCTTTTTTTTTTTTTATAGTATTATTTCAGGTGTGACAAACTTTTCTGGCTCTCATGTTTACACCCAAGTTGACACAAGTGGATGACTAACACTTTCCCCCTCTGTTATGCCATGGTAAACACCTACATGTGGTTTCTTTCACCCAGGTGTGTGACAACATTGGCCCATATTCTTAGGCACATGCGACCATGGTTTCCACATCAAGTTTTGCCCAGTGAGATCACTTCATACTTTTATCAAATGTTGCTGAGTCATGGGATCAGTCAATTTTCCACCTGTTGTTTCCAGACTACTATACCCCTGGTGACTTGAGAGAATTTTAACTTTCAAACTTTCAATCCTGACCCAAAGCCTGATAAGATGCAAACACCTTCACTTTTCTTTGGATCCTTCAGCTGTCAAAGCAAGAATTGTAATCTCAGTTTATTAAATTTGGAGTACTTCAAAACACTTCCTTTCTCTTTTTCCTCTGTTAGGTAGGAAAAAGTTAATTTTAGCAGGAGTTTCAGGGACGGTCTTTTTGTTTGGTTTTTGGGATTGGTGTTTGTTTTGCTACTTTTTTGGGGGGGTTGGCTGGTGGTTTTGTGGTTTTTTTTTCTAGCAAAAGAACCTTCTGCACTGCATTTAAACCTGGCCCATAACAGCACGGCTAGATACAACTGAAGACTAAATTGGAGAGGAAGGATGCAGGAGTCAGAAGTTGCACAAACATGCAGCACCTCCTGCCCCAAACGACCGAAATGGTGATAGCAGAAGGGAGACAGAATTTCCTTAACACCTCTCTTTTCCTCTCATAAATCAAGTACATTTGCACACACTGTCATGGAAAGACACCCTGTGGGTTTTAGATACTAGAATCAGGACTCAATAATAGACTGGACAAAAGCAAGGAAATTATTTTTGTGAAGGCCAAACTGAACTGACAGGTTTCTCTCAGCAGATAGCAGGAGCACTGCAGATAATTCTTGTGAGACAGCTAAAGTGGATTCCCTTTTATATATATTGTGTGAAACCACTAAAAAGCCTTGGTACCAAAAGAAATCTAAGAAACAACAGATAGTGTTTCCTAACTCTACTGGAAAACTTTTATCTCAGTGATATCAACACCTCAATACTGCCAAAGTTTTCCTAGAAAGCTCCTGAAACACAGTTGTTTCCTTGTGTTTAAATGTTTGCTTTTAATGAATTGTCCTGATATTTTAAAAAACCCTCAAGCTTTGATGAGTACACAATATCAATAACCACCGAACACACTGACTGGGCTCTGACTGGTTTCCATCCATCAGGCATCCTAAAGCAGCTTTGCTGGCATACAAATCCATATTTTTGTGAAGGCAGCAAACAGGTCATTTAATTGGGATTTTGGACTCCTAATTCTATTCTTTCCTTATTCAGTAACCTTAAAGTTAATCTAATTTACAGATAGGGAAAAAACTCACTGGCATTGTCTGTCTAAGGGGCTTTGACATTTACAGGTGAAGAGATTAGATTAAAATATCATTTTCAATTTTGTAACAACAGCAGTAGGTTGTGTAGCAGTCACAAATAGCTATCAACTGCCACTTCTGGTATTTAGAAGCTTAATATCCACAACATACTTTTGAGATACCTGAATCTCCTTCAGTAAGCATTTGCCTTAGAAAAACATTAAACTGGGTAAGATGCAGTGGATGGTTCTGTTCTTTCCATGTACATATAAGGTGTGTAAATTGGTAAATTAAGCTGTTAATGAGGAAAATAAAATCTTTACCTTTTCTAGACCCCACTTCCGCCTTGATGAAAGGCAGTTCATCCTTAAGGCTTCTCTTGTCTGTGGATTTAAACAAAAAGCATTAAAGGGAACAGTTTCTCGGGGTGTAGAAAATGTTCATATAATCCAGAATACTTACCTTTCTGTCCAGAAGTGTCCCAAACAACAGGATGAAGAATCCCTACGAAATTGCAAAACTAGTTAACAAAACCACCATAACCACATGATGTTTCCTAAGTGCTTCTAGATGTCATTTCCTTAAGGATAGACCTCATCACCTATGACTCAGATAACAGCAATGCGCAAAATGGGTTTATCCACCCAGGTCACACAGGCTCCCCGGGAACATCAGGAATAGGCATACATCCCATGCTAATTCTCACTACAAACTGGACTGATGGGTTACATTCCAGGACTTTCTCAGCCCACTCAGTAGCAGCCTGAGTCAAGAGCTATGGCAGATTGAATGTACAACTGGATGATTATACTGATGAGTTAACCAAAACCATAGATTCAATCATGGAATGGTCTGGGTTGGAAGGAACCTTAAAGATATAGTTCCAACCCCCCTGTCATGGGCAGGGGCACCTTCCACTAGACCAGGTTGCTCCAAGCCCCATCCAAGTGGCCTTGAACACTTCCAGGAATGGGGCAGCCACAGGTCTCTGGGCAACCTGTGCTAGTGCCATTTTCAATGGCAAGTGTGAATTTTCTGTATATTTGTTAATCTTTGCAGTTACAGGACATTAATTGATATTTTATGTTTAACAGAAATTCATCATCTTAATTCCTCATCACACTAACTAGTTTGTTTCATTGTCCATCTGCATTTACTATACTAACACAGGATGTCTGGTGTATGTACCATATAAAAAGGGCTGAGCTGGAAGGAAAATCCTATTTTTCATGCACAACATATGCTTCCAGCCCCATTTTGAGCCAATACCTTTTTCCAGGCTCAGAGTCTGAGCACACATTATTCCCAGTCTCGCAGATTTTACCTGGAAGGCATTCAGTAGTGCAAACGTAATGTGGAATGCCAGAGAGCGGCTGTCAACAATTGTTGCTAATCCAAACCCCCAGGTGAGACCCAGAAGAGGTGTCAGAAGGGCAACATTTTTGCTAATTCGGATCATACTGCTCAAATCTCGTGACTTGCAGCCTTCTCCAACAGTGGATCTTCCAGTCTTCGCCACAACCACCACCACCACCACCAGATTCACAACAATGATGCTCAGAGCAGGTACAACAAAGGCCAAAAGGGCTTTTGTCTCATACCAATTGAGCCAGCAGGCTCCACTCCTTAAATACCCATTTTTTGGTTCAGTAATAGCAACAGTGAGGATAGATATGACCAAGGGACATCCATATCCAATAAGGAATGCTGCAGCTAGGAAAGCTGATCTTGTTACCTTTAAAAAAATTAATAATAATCCATAGAGAATCAAAAGGCCCAGTGTAAACATCCAAAAAAACAAGGCAAGATAGAAAAAGTGAAGGAAAAAAGTGGCTGCTACACACAAGTGGTAGTTCAGGGCTGCATTGTGCACAATAGCTGCCAAGATGAACAAAACATCAGCAATGAGAAGCGATGCAGCGATGTTGACCAAACAAAAATGGCGCATGTAGGTTATCTCAGTTTTTGTAACGTGATGCCAGACAAAAGCCTCGATGATAAGGCACAGAACCAAGCTGAAAATGGAAAGGCCTAAGCCCACACGTGTGATGTAATCCAGCACTGAGCTGCGCAGCGTGGCGGGGGACATCAGGATGGAGAAGGATCTGTATGTTCGGCGCTGATGTGTGCAGACACAAACCACAGTGCTGATGCTGTCAGACTGCACTTTGCATGGCCTGTTATCCCATCGCCTCTCAGCCGAGTGCCACCCAACACACTGAGCCTCAACATGCTCCAGTTTATTCACCTTCTCAAAGGTGAGCAAAATATGCCTGAGCTCCTCTGGCAGAGACACCGACAACACCATCCCATTCACAAACACAGGATCCAAACGGTTGGTCTCTATAATGGCTCCAAGAGTTGGGAATGCAATGCTGATGGCTTTGGAAGTCCTGGGTAACTTTAAGAGCTCTTCTTCTGGAATCACTACGTGCCCAGTGATATTGCTTGTGTCATTGAATTCCATAGAAAAATCAAAGCTCTTTCCTGAAGTATTTTTATGTATGCTGTAGCCTTTCGTAGCAATGAAGGGCTCCTGTATGCTTTCTGACCCATTCCTTATAGGAAGTTTCCCAGCAAATAAATTCACAGAGTCCAGTAATACTGAACCAGCATTTCTGTCCTTTACGAAAGCCCAGTTGGAAATGATGGAGCTGTTCAGAATATGGTTTGCTATCCTGCTGTAGCTCTGAAACAATCAAGAAAAATATAACTTACTTTGTATGTTAGAAGAAACCACCTATTATTCCACTGGCAGAGCCTCCAGAGAGGATCATTTATTTAATACTTTAATGATTTTTATGTGGGGAATATTTGTTTTGACAATGAACATGTTCCTATGATCTGTCCCAGTCAAACCCAAACATCTCATTGGCATGATCACTACCAAAATTGTCCTATCCTCTTTATGCCACAGCTCAAAAGACGATTAGAGAAGCAAGTATAAAGCAAAAATCAGGACAGCTAATTTGGATTCCTGATGCTGAACCACTCTACAGGCATGATTTACATCACCCTCCCTGTATTCTTTCCTCTACCTCTCTGATTTCTGAGTTCATCAGGGACTGTGTAACCCATGACAACAGAGCTGTGGGTCAGCATCTCCAAGGCTGCCTTCCCCACAGTGTCTTACTTTAAAAATTAATTCTTCCTTCTACTGCTATCCCATGTCTAGAACAGCAGTTCCTGAAAACTTTTACTTTTAAAGAATTTGAATTCCACAGTGTATTTTCATCACACACAAATAAGTCAGCTTCTCTGACAACAAAAATGTGACTTGCAGCCCTCACTTCACTGGATATTGGCCATAAGAACAAAACACAGCATGGATGCTCTGGAAAGCTCAGAAGCAGTTCCCAAAGCCCATAAAAGTAAATACCTTCATTTTTCCTCTAGTGACATTCTCTGATAGCAGTAGGGAAATCTTCTTTAGCAGATCCACTATATCAGCAATGTTTCCTGGAATGGCTGGTGAAGACAGGATATCCGGGATGATGCATGAAAAATCAGCTTGACAGCTATTATTCCCACGGTCATCAGCACCGAAATGTTTTGCTCCATCTCCAGGCTTCCCATGCCCTGTCTCTCCTTCTCCTACAAAAGGAAGACGTCCTCCAACACCACCAACATGTCCTCCGAAGCATGGGAGTTCATGTTTAGATATCCTCTGGAGGAAGGAAAATACATTTGTGAAAATTAATGAACAGAGTGAAAACGAAGTCACAGCTACCATGAAAAAAGAGGCCCAGTGCATTGAATGTCATGGATGGATTGAAACTCAGGACCAAAGCTCACCTGGGAGGAATGTCTTGCTTGTACTACACACATGAAGGAAGGGGCAAGAACTAAACACAGTGCCTTATTCTTCTAGTGACTTGAATAATGCCCTTGCAATTGAGAATTTATCATGAATGATCTCATTATCACAGACATTAGTGTTGCTCTTTTCTGAGGTTTATCCTGTGCATTCCTGTCTTGGTTTAGATGCACGTGAGGAACATCAGACAAGTGAACAAAACAATTCCATTTCTGAATCATGTTTCCACACAAGAATTTCCCAAATTTATATCCCGACATCTGATTTAAGACCATGAAAAAAGTAGAGCACAAATCATGAGGAGTGACTGAGGGGTCTGGGGATGTTCAGCCTGGAGAAAAGCAGACTCAGGGGGAACCTTATCACAACTACATGAAACAAATTAGTAGTGAGATGCGGGTTGGTCTCTTCTCACAGGTAATATGTGACAGAATAAGAGGAAATAGCCTCAAGTCACACCAGGGGAGATTTGGATCCGATATTAGGAAAAATTTCTTCACTGAAAGGGTGGTCAGGCATTGGAACAGGCTACCTAGGGAAGTGACAGAATCACAGTCACTGGCAGTGGTCAAAAACGTGTGGATGTTGCACCTGGGAACATGCTTTAATGGTGAACATGGCAGTGCTGGGTTAACGGTTGGACCTGAAGATCTCAGAGGTCTTTTCCAACCAAAACAAATCTATGATTCCATGAAGTCAAAGCCTGTTATCAAAAATAGTCCATGTTTTAGGTTCCCATTTTATTCCCTTTGCTCATGACTGAAAGCATATGGAGGGAAGGGCTGTCTTCAGTCTTCAGAAGAAAGCATGAGCGTAGGCCAACACAGATGCGTAACCATTACCTCACCTGAAAAAGAGACTGAACATCCAGGCTTGCACAGGCATCTGATAACATTTGCCACTTTCTGTCTTCACAGACGAAGCTTGTCTCCCCGTGGAAGGAGGGAGAACAAGGCTGAATACAAATTGCTCCATTATGTTGGCAGGGAATGAGATTTATACATGCATCTGAAAAATAAATCAAGCAGATATTGCTATAAGGTGTAAAACAGCATGCCTTGGTGCATGAGGTGAGTATCAGGGGTGTTAAGTATCGATAACTGATAACACCTCACCAAGAATCAAAAACGACATACAATTAATCACTGTACCTTGCTCATTACCAGTCTTTGATTCATTACCAAGAACCTGAAAAATAAGAAGTGGAAGGTACATTGAATGTTTAAGTAAATAAGTAAAAGATGATTCCTTGGCACAAACCAGAAAGATTATTTCAAGGGCAAATAGTCTTCTTGAGGTCCCGAGTGCAGAGCTCATGGCTCCTCATTCATACAGAACTCTCTGCTTAGAAGTCTGTCTCACCAAGCTTTCAGTTGGACCCTTCTACTGAAGAAGTGACACAGTGAACTCATGCAGAAGATCACACATGACTCCAGCAATTATTGCTAAGTCTGTTAGGCTTAAGATCTCCAGTATTTCTTATATTGATGGGAATATATGACTTGAAGATAAGAATATGTGATCTAGATGACTTCTGCCATAAGATAATGCTACAGTTGTGCAAATACCAACAGCCGATTTTTTCCTCTCCTGACTGGGAAGCAACCTCAAGATAGGTGTGCAGAGTTCCTGCAGGCAGGAACACTTGCTGGGAGTGCATGTTGTACAGGCTGGAGCAATCCAGAACCACTTCCATTTCTGCTTGGTCAGCTGGGCGATTATCTACAACCTTCCAGTACCTAAAGGGAGCTAATAGAAGGCAGGAGAGGGACTTTTCACAAGGAGGAAAGGCTTTAAGCTAAAGGAGGACAGGTTTAGAATAAGTATTAGGGAGAAATTCTTCCCTGTGAGGGTGGTGAAGCACTGGCACAGGTTGCCCAGAGAAGCTGTGGATGCCCCAACCCTGGAAGCATTAAAGGCCAGTTTGGATGGGACTTTGAGCAACCTGGTCTCACAAAACTTACCCTGAGAACAGTGTGAGGTGTGGCTGGGAAGAAGTGCAAAGCCCAGAGTAGCAGGCAGTGGGCTACCCTCACATCCATTGCTCTGCATGTGCTGCTTTCCTCCTGGAAGAAAAAAGTTAAAGAAGTTTATATATATCTGCTTCCACTTTTGAAAGCAGTCTAGGTTGCTACTAAGAAAGCAGCTAAACCCATCCCAAAGACTGTCCTTTCTGGGTTTTCAAGGTGATTTTCAAGCATTCCTCATTTATTACTTTTACTGAGAATGATTTCTGAACCCTTTCTTAAAATAAAAAAAAAAAAAAGAAATAAAATCTGTCCAACACTGTAACTTATGGCATTTATAATTTACTGTAAATTGTGAGCTGGAGAATGTATTAAAGCAGCTCAGCTTGTGGGTCACTTCTGAAGAGATTTAAGACAGCCTCATCTCCACTGGGTTCAACACTGCTACTCTCCTTGGGCAGTTCCTGAAGAGATCTGTCATGAGAGGTAGGAAACACAGGCCCTTGGGGCTCAGACATCAAAATCTGAGAAACGAGGACCAGACTGAAGTAAAGAGTTACTTCCTTTGCAGAAGGATTCAGACCTCTACTCCCTTCATGAAGTTCCTCATGGTCCTTGGTAAAAGCTTAATATCCTGGGATGCAACTTGCTACAGGCATATTTGCTGGAGGAATATAATCCAGTAAAAGGAATGAAGGAAAAACAATGTGCTACATCAAATCTGATTACTACATGTTTTACATATCCAAGGCAAAACCAACAGCTGCTCTGCATTCAAAAGAATTGAGACACTGATCTTCTATCACTGTATTTGTAAGTAGACCGGGTCATTTAGTAAAAAATAAAAAAACAAAACTACTGAGCTAAAACACTAAAGCATGAAATAAATGCACACTGGCAAAGCAGGACAGTGGCTGGATTTCAGGAGATGCACATATGAAAAAGCTCATCAAATCATGCCTTTATAGGAGGCACTAAGTTTTCTCCTTGAAACATACTCATCAGCACAGATGAAGCTGATCAGAAGCATCAGAAGCAGAAGGGGTCCTTCACTGATGGAAGAGAGGTCCATTTTCCCATCTAGGAAACTCCAAGCTCTCACCTTCTGACAACATCAATGGTCCAGGCACACACCTGGCTGCCCCTTCCATCACCTTACCACCTTTTTAGATTCACAGGTTTATTAATTATGAAAAGGTCAAAGGGAAGAGCTTGAACGATGCACTGAATTTCTGAGCTAACTCAAAAAAAGAATCTTGTGCCAGCCTCTTGAATTCAACTGGTATTAGGAAAAGCATTTTCTAGGTTAAAACCTAGCAGCCATTACCTCTTCTAAGGAAATAAAATTGATAAGGAGAAGTGAACCAAAATACTTGGATTAACATTGCCAAAGAACAGGAGGTGGCTGGGAAACACCTATAGGTTTGAGGCAAAAGGTTCTATCCGATTCTTTTCCAATTTCTGCAGTCATTAAATGTTTATTGTATGCTCATAGCCCTAATCCCATTTCATAGCTCGGAATCCTTGAGTTCATCATGTTTCACCATTAATTAATTCACATTCATTTTGTATTTAATCATCGATGGAACTCCACCTAGTGCTGTTACCTTTGTGTGAGGCAGAAATCTGGGACACCTCCAGGTATCTAAGGCTCACTGAGACACTGTCCCATGTTACCAGAGAAACACTGATCTCGCTCGGCTGCATTGCTTGACTCATGATGGAAACCACCCAGTCTCATCACGGCAAGAACCTGCCAAGGTAACTACTGTGCAGCAAGAGAAACTTGGAGCAAAACAAGTAATGCAGCAGCAAGTCGCTGTCACTTTAGGAAAAAACAGGGAGCCACATGAAAGCACACATAGCTAGTCCTATCCCTCCATACACCCCATTACAGCACTTCAAACAGCAGGTGATATATCTCTTATCATAAACTATCTACTTCCATTAATCCCTGCCTTTTAAACATGTTAGTACATGCTACTCCATGTAAACATCTCCCCTCCTCTAGAGGTTTCTGTGCCATCAGGACACAGGTACGTGAGCAGATGAGTTGTCAAAACACTCTCACATGGAGGAGAATTTCTAGTAAGAGGTCACTTCCATACCCACAGGTATCTCCCACCCAGCGCAGGAGATTGTCACCAGCTGCTTATCCCCTTTCTCCAGCTCATTTCAAAGTCCTCAACAAGAGGGAAAGATCAAGGAGTGAATGGGTAGACAGTGGTTACAAGACAGCAAAGAGTCTCTTAAATAAAGTTAAGGAAAGGTAAACTGATCATGTATTTAAAAAGCAATCTATATGTTGGTTAATGCGTCACAGCCTTAAATTCAAATCCCTTACTCTGTGACTCCTGTTGGTTTAAAATAAAAGTATTTTGTAAAATCCTAAAAACTATCCTCTTTTCCTCTACTACAGTTAAGTTAAACTATAGTTAAGCTTGTGGGAAAAGGTATCCTGCACAAAAAATTACAAGCACACATTCTACAAAATTAGGATTTATACTGGCCTTGCCACAATTAGCTAGACAAATATATTTTCCCAAACACTGCAAACTTGCACTGTATGCATTTAAGATTGATTTAAAATATTAAATCCATTGTTACAGAACCTAATATTTTTTTTTTTATTGCTTGAATGACTATATGGCCTGCTTAAAACTCAATAAATCACCATAATGTGATCACTTTTCATTTCTAACAAGCATGTTAAACAGGCTGTAGCAGGAGAATTTAGCTTCCATCATTGTCATCCAAGGATAAAAATTAAAGCTCTTAATTCTCCAGAATGGTATTAGTTGTATTTTTTAAGGAACTACACTTGGAAAATATGAATTTAACTAACTCCTTAATTCAGGAACTTTAGCCAGCAGAAAATTCCAAATTTGCTTAAAAGTGACAACAATGTGATTAGAAACTAATTACAAAACTACAAGAGAAAGAATGTCAGAGGTTAATTAAGATACTTAGTTATTTCCACAGATGCAAATAGAATACAAACAGAGGAAATATGCGCAAAGTAAATGCAGCCTTAGCAAAAAATGCATTTTAGATTATGAATGAACCAATTTCACAGACCACTGATAATTCTTAAGCAGATCTGGAATAACGTTGTTCTGTGATAGTACTCACCGTTTTCAGAAGTCTGAGTTCTACTGCAAGCAAATTCAAACCAGCCAGAGATCCTCAAGGTATCAGAGGTGACTAACTAACCACTCATCTGCTGCCATCGTGCCCCAGTCTCACTCTTGCAGTCTTACCCAGTGCTGCTTAGGTGCTCCAATTCATTTAGAGTTTTCCCATGAAGAAATAACCTTGGGCATCAGCTGCTTCTTTCTTGCCTGACTGGATTAACGTTGAGGAATCTGCAGATGACAATGAAGGTATTGCACTTCAAAATGACAAAACAAGTTACAAACACACCCACAAAACTGCCAGATTGCCATTTCTGCCAGCAGTCCACATGAATGAATCACACCTGTGTGGTTGGTGCCTTTCCTCCTGGAGGAGACAGCTCCTGCTCTTCTGTATTTCACAGAATCATAGAATGGTTGGGGCTGGAATGGACCTTAAAGATCATCCCATTCCAAGCCATGCCACGGGCAGTGACACCTTCCAGTAGACCAGATTGCTTGAGCCCCATCTAGCCAGACCTTGAACACTTTCAGGGATGGAGCATCCACAACTTTTCTGGACAACAGATCTCCTAAAAACCCCAAAACAACATCTGATCAAGTTAATGCATAACCCTTTATAAATTCAAGATGACACTACTGACAGTAGCACAGCTAAAAAGCTCAATGAACAAGTAATGGCCTTTTCTTTAGGGCTGCATATCAGGGGTGAGAGTGGTCTGTTGAACTTTGTGACATGGTCACTGTTGGGTCTCTTAATATAACCTGACCTTCAACAGCCATTTCCAATTGCCAGTAATGTACAGCAAGTAGACTATTGTCACAGAAGAGCAATTCCTAAAGGTCTTTCTACTCTCAGAGGTGCTTTGGAAGAGCTTGGGTCACTAATTTTTACCACATTCCTGTAATATGTTTGTCAGGAGCTTACAGGTTTTCCTGAGATACTGTCCACAACTCCAATCAGTCCTTGGCCACAGGTGTGTCTCCAGCTTTAGCCTAAAGGTAGGTATTTTTTAGTGTTCTGTTTTGATAAAGCCACCCTCACATTGCCATAAAATAGGAATTTAGCTGAGCACAGACATAGCCAACACAGCCCACCTGGGAAAGTTAAATGACTTGTACTTGATACAGTACTGGGTAGAGATGAATTAAAAGGTAATTAAAAAAATTAAAGAAGGGAAAAAAAACAGATCATGTCAAGGTATGGACACTTCTTTTAAAAGGCTTCTTGCCAAAGTCATCTGGAGCTGTGCTTCTATTCACTCTCTGAACCTTTACTATGATGGCAAAACTAAAAATGCCCCTTGATCCTCAAATACCTGCTCAACGTCAGCCCTCTGAAGGAGACAAAGACCAGTAAACTGCAACACTCGGACACACAGGCTTCTCCCAGAAGGAAGAGGTGTGAATCTGTGCTCCCAAGGGCTTGGAAAGATACTGAAACCATGATTTCCAACAAAGACAGCACTCCAAACCCTGAACCCAGCAGCATCAGTCTCATGCTTTACAAGCTGGTCGGGGTTGTTTGCATTCCTCAGGCTGGGAGGTATGTGCCCAGGCACCCGAAGGGAGTGGTTTGTCTTCTCAGCTCTTGCAAAATCTAATTACCCAAGATCTACAACCAGCTGCTTTGACACTGTGCTGACTGTTTACTTTCTCAGAGATCAGCAACACTTCAGGTAACTTAACAGCAGCCAGGATTAAGGCAGCTGTGAAAAGCTGTTTTTACAACTTGCTTTGAAAAGAGGTAGCATACTTCTGCTAATTTATTACTTTAACGAATACAACGTATTTGTTTATAAGTTCAACAGATATTTTGCTGCACAGCACAAAGTCAAACCTTGCAATACATCACAGCTTACATCAGAAACTTCACTCCCCTAAAGCAGTATCAATGAAAAAAAGTCTTCATAGAGACTGCTTAAATAAGCTTTTTTTAAAAAAGACCTGTATTATTTTCTTTTCAATCGTGCACTGTATGCAAAACCAAAGCTTTTTAGATAGTCAAATGAAGACTGAATGAAAATCTTGCATTTTAAAAACATCCTTCTGTTGTTCATTTGCCTTTTTCCCTCACCTATACCCCTATTAAACATGCCATACCCTCAGCCTTTGGCCCTTCACTACATACTTTAAAAGGGATCCAAACATGCATTTATCCATGTTACTGAGTGGCAATAGGGATCTTACAAAAAGGCTTTGAAGATGCACAGTAAGTTCAGCTCAATATGTACCAAAAGGGGAAAAAAGTGGGAATGAAGAGATCCTGAGAAGTTAAAATTCCCAGTTACATCTGAAAAGAAAAACAGTATGCTATTTGGATCCTAAGTCATCCTGGCAGTGAGGAACAAGAGCATCCCAGAGAGTATATGAAAATCTGAAAGCCTCAAAGGGGAACTATAAAACAACTTTGCTCCCACCCACTAAACTCCTCCTGCAAAGAATCTAATGGCAAACAAAACATTCCCAAACAGAACAGAGCAGACATTCCAACAGGTTTTTATACTTGTTTTATTTGCTGAGTTTGGATAGCATGCATCATTTTACAGCACCGGTAAACGAGTCAGTGAAGCATCCTGCTCTAAGGAACTTGGACTGTGGAATGTCTTCAAAGCCATTACCTTCTCCCCCTCCACTCCAGTACATAACACTAGCTGAAGACAAGACACACATATATCAGGGCAACTTCCTTATGGCTACAAATACTCTTAGCAGCGACTTTTAAAGGAGGGTTTATTAAATCAAGTCATTGCACTTGGGTCATTTATTGCTATAGCGAACAAAGGCCTTTAAATATCAAACACCTTTCGTTTGTGGCTTTAACTGATTGTCCTGTTCTGTTTGTCCTCTACCAGCTCACACACAGGCACAGTTTCTGCAGAGCAATCCATTCCAAGATTTGCTTTGTGCTCTCATCACAGTGAAGATCTTGTGTAACAAAACAGGGTACTCCAGCTCAATTCTTGCTTTTTATCACCTGATTTACAGGTATGAATTCTAACCAAGAGTTTAGTCTCTGATGAGAAGCACTACTGCTGCACATTATTCCTCAATATAAACACTTGGCCCAACCTTTTATTTGTGATGCATTTAGGCAATTAAAAGCATTAATATTGAGTCAGCTTATCAGCATTTTGACTAGCAATTATTACTCAATACCTGCATAGTATATTAAATAAATTTTGCCAAGTATTTGAATCAGCAATTAACAAACATCCTCCAATTGACTTTTGGACATTTGTATATTATGATGCATCAACTATGGAAAAAAGTACACTCTCAAGAAGTGACACTTCCATGTCACTTGAGCAAATGACATACTAGAGAGCTACTGTATTTATGACTATTTCCATGAATGGAAACTTAATTGCTTCTTTTATTGGTGAAGCTGCCAAACTACGTGGCATGTCTTTGTCATTCCAATTATAGCAGACCAAACGGAGATGAGGTGATTACTAACAGAACTAATGCATTTGACTGGCTTTCTAAAGTTGTATGTTTTTTAATTCTTTAATCAAATGAACACAGCAATAAACACCATTGTCTCCTATCACTTTGCATATTATTTGTGTATTAATCTGGTGCAACTGTTGAGATGGGGGGTTAAAGATAATGGTACAGATTTCAGCTGTTTTCCATAAAATAAAGACACTGTCCTAGACACCAGCACAATGATGTCAAAGCAATTGTTCCAATCACTCATTAGAATATAAAGATGTTATTAAATTTAGAGGTACACAATATACTGAGAAAGTTTATGCTATAAATATATAAATATTGAGACCTTTTGAGAGTATCAAAGTTCCAAAGGGATTTATTTGGAGACACATTATAAACAAACCTGACTATTGTAAAAACAGATCAAGATGCATATTGAACCACCAGAAAGACTGACAACTTCAGTTTAGATACACACAAGTACAGATGTTGTGACTTAAGGTTTGCTTTTCCATGCTGTAGACCGTAATAATTTAGGCACAAGAGGTTAAGACTGGACTTGAGCCTTGTTTATGTATGTCTTGCATTTTGTGGTTTTAAAAGATTAATTTTGTCATAATTTCATGATTCAGTCCTAAATCCCTTTTTAATCCAATAGTGCAAGTGACAACCATTCTGCTAAACTACTTGGATTAGATCATTCATTCTCACTACAATGCATAGGAGTTCCACCTGCTTTATTGCACTAATGAATTCCTATCTCATTACTCAACTTATAAACAGCATAGTATTAATATTCTCACTGCAGACAGGCACAACAGCATAACCCTGGGTAAAACTGCCAAAATTATACAAATATCATATATTCCCTTTTGCATGTAGGGGGAAAAGTAGTGACTACAGTTATGATACAGTTATTCCATCCTTCCCAACAGACTATTTTACAGATTAGTTGTAAAGATAGATCACCCTATTTATAGTATAGATCTCTTTAAAAATTAAGCTACAGGTATTCAATAAAAACCTATTAAGAATTCCCTCTCCTTTCTATACAGATTCAGTAGTATTTTCAAGCAAACCAAAAAAATAAGGTCTGCAATTCCAGCACAGTAAGAAATAAGGCCTCTTTTATATTGGCAAAAAAATTACACCATTATTTTTTTGTTTTCTTATCTCTCTGAATATAAGACTATATTCCTTTTTCTATTATATTTTTTCTTTAAGACTGTAGAACACCAGCATCCATCATTATGAAATAAGAGTCCATTCTCCTTGTGTTCAGCTTGGAAATCCTGGTGAGTTAAAAACATTGAGTCCATAGCTGTCTCATGTAGACATCACTGCTTTCTTCAATTTTTCTACTTCAAGCTGGAAAATGGACATTTTGAAAATAAAGTCAATATTAAAGTAGCAATAATCTACATTCTTCAGACCTTTTGCCAAAGTTATAACCTTTATATTTCAAATACATTTAAGTAAATAATAATGTAACATAGAAGCATTTGACAGCTCAATATTTACAGCTGATTTTGTACTAACTATTAAGTTCCTGTTTGTACTAAACAAACAGGAACTTAAACCATTAAAATTTTACCTGGAGTTCTGGTACATCTTATTGCATAAACTCACTCTGAATAAAGCAAAGCTGGGTTGTGTAAGCACTGGACATGTCCCCATGTTACATTGCATCACCTCAGACTAACTTCCCAAAACAGCCTTCATGCAAAATGCTGTGCCATGATTACTTTATATTTCTTCCAATGAACTTAGAGGATACCTAGAAGTCACCTCTTCACCTCTACTGCATATTTAAGGCAACTTCATTGACTGCCTTAGAGCACATTAAAAAGAGGACTCTCCAGAAGTTGTTTTCAAGTTTCAAAGGCAGCTTTGTAGTCAGTAAGATGTACTATTTCACAAATAAAATGCCCTACTGAACCAGAAATAATTTCCTACAATGACCTCATGCTATTAATTACTTAATGGCAAGTAGTATTCTTCAGCAGTAAATTGAGGAGTGACATTCATTCATAAGGAAATTTTTTACATGCATTCTGCTCTTTTGGCAAATAATCCACACTTAATATTGAAACATTCATCAAAAATTTAGGCAAGTCTAAGAACTTTACTTTTACCCTGGTTTTGATTACCTGAAGTACATTTGTCTTTCAACCTTAAAAATCCCAAAGTATTAACTGTCTCTCTTGGAACATAACATGACCAGTTGAATGTATTTGTAGCAAAGAGCAGGATCTAGCAACACTAAACTGAACTCAGATCCCAACACCCACACATATTGTTACAAATAATATTCCAGATACGGAAAGCTGAACTAAGATGGATTGTGGATCTTCTACATACATCCAACTGCTTCACGAGGCATTTATTCAGTCACAAACTAACACAGCAACATGAAAAAAAAAAGACTGAACAGGCTTATTAAGACTTTCCTGTGATATCAAATCTGAGAACAATGCCTACATACTTCTAAACTGCTCATCCCCTCCCAAACTGTTAACATTACCTCCAGAGTACTTCGCAACAGCTTCTCTTCTTCTAAATCCTTCTTTAGTTTTTCCAGTTCTCTCCTAAGAGTAGTAAAGATACCAGAAACACAAGTTATAGGGAGGAAAAATTTCATATTACTGAGAACAGGAAGCACAGGTCTTTTTTAAATTTTACAAGAGGAATTCACATAATTGTCTTATGACAAATGCTATAAATAAAACTTATACATAGGCACATTCCCACTAGCAAACTGTTTCTCAGCCCTGTTGGACCACAAGCTTCCACCCACTCTCCATCTATTTAATTTATAATCACAATTTTAAGTATGCTACAGTTTGTACTGTTATTTTGCTTGCATTGTATTTAAGCTAAAATAACCTGGGAATGTCTACATAGAGGACAGAAATTATTTAGACTAGAAAGTTCCTAAAACATGTTTTCTTTTCTAACTACGTTCATGTGACAAAGTGCTAAGAATTACCATCAAGTTGCAGAAGAACTAGTTCATTAATCTTCAGAATTTGTATTTTACTAGCTTTCTTTGGAGACCAACTTATCCTGACATGTGCTAACCTCTCAAGAAGTCACTCTAAAAGACAGTTTAATTGGCACTAGTCATCATTTAAATAGTGCCAGTGTCTGTGCCATGCAACTAAAACCAGAAAAGATAACTTTCCTGCAGATTGATCTTTACTATATTTACTCAAACACCCACTACATTGTCTTCCTCCATCATTCTCCAAACACAGCCCTATCCATGTGCACACACATGATGGGTCACCATGATCACCAGTTTGAAAAGCTCAGTAATATCTTTCTCCACTACCAGTCATGTCAACGCTGCAAGTACTTGTGTGCAGTGTTACACGAGGCCAGCACAGGTACTTATGTTATTACCACAAAAATTACCTGCTTTTCCTTACGATGAAAACACAAACTGTTTAAGAAATACTTTCAAAAAGCTGTATGAAGGCACGAGTGCCAAGCAGGAAGGACAAAATACATTCAAATTCCAAAATTACTCCGACACCAAATTTGTAAATATTTAGGACATTTAGTCCACTCAACTTTGAAAGAAAATATCTGTATTAACGTATTATTATCATAGAATAATTTTCTTATTTTTTAAATCTGGCATTAAAGACATCTATAAGATGTTTATATATCCTTTTGCAGATTGAGAAAGAAAATATTTACCCATGTTCTTTCTTCAATGCATCTACTAAACCCATCAAATCATTAATCTGAGTCCTGAGCTCTTCCACAGAAATTTTTTCATCATCCACTTCTCCTTTATGTTGGACGTCTCCAGGTAAAAAGTCCAGTATGACAGAACTTGGTCTCTGAGATGAAGATGGAATTAGTGGGCTGAATGCAGATGGCTGAAAAAAGAAATCAGTAGAAAGCAAAGAAATTAAATCTTTGTGAACTTATCACTTACAGCACAGAGGGTGTACTAGGATGGGAGCCAAATATGCACAAGTGTCCGTAATTTTCTACTTAAAAGGTAAAAAACAATGTCCAGTTCAAATGGACTACTGTAGTATACAAGATAGTTAT
Source organism: Acanthisitta chloris (assembly GCF_000695815.1). Taxonomy (NCBI): domain Eukaryota; kingdom Metazoa; phylum Chordata; class Aves; order Passeriformes; family Acanthisittidae; genus Acanthisitta; species Acanthisitta chloris. The sequence continues at coordinate 26,279 of NW_008653486.1, read as the reverse complement.
TGTATACAGCTTTTAATTAAGGATCTCCCTGAGGTTCCTGTAGTCACTAGAAAGGCACTGACACTGAAGTTCTCAACACTTAAAAAAAGAAGTGATTTAATGAAGCCCACTAGATCATTATAGAGAAAAGTTTTGTGAACTTTGCTGCTCAGTTGTTCTGTCTGTTGGGAGACTAAAGGCTGAGCAGACATCGAGTTTACTAGGGAAATATCACCTGATTTCATGATACAACAGTTCTCATCAGAACTGATGCACTTTATACTGAAGCATAAATGAACTTCACACTAAATTTTCTATTGTGAACATTGAATGACACAGCTCACTTGCACTTAAATACAAGTGGTTGCAACAACCTATACCAGAAATGCAAGCAAAGTGAACAGGACACCAAGGTGTCTGGTACTCCTCTAGCTCCTTGGTATCATCATACCTTTTTTGTTTCAACTGGCTTTGGTTTGGCACTTTCTTCTTCTTTCTGCACCTTCAAATTTTTTTCTGGACACACATTTTCACTTCCCTGGTAAACCATTCATAAAAAATGAAAATGTTTTCAGAATTAAAAAAACCAATGTAAACAAAAATACCTGTCACATGTTTCTAGATGTAAAGTAAAGGAAAAAAAAAAGAGCAACTAAACTTAAATTGCCAGACTAGCAGATTTATCTGTCCATTTGGTCACAACTTTCCTTCTCCACATGCAGCTGAACATAAACCAAACACAGCAATCTTGGGCAGGATTTTTAAGCATATCTGCAATACTTAAGTTTTTGATGCTTTTGGGAGTCTGTATGTGCTTCCATAAAACACAAATGGGCAGTACCTGTAGGTGGTAATTGGTATCACTGAAATACACAACATCAAATGATCTAAATTGATTTCAAGGACTGCACCACTTGGTTCTCATGGTCTGACAATCTCACATCACTACATGAGATTGCAAGTCCCACATTACAGAAACATTAAGTTACAAACTTGTAGGTACCAAAGACTGTACATTGTTATGCTTGTAAAGCACTACAGACACTTTCAGAGCTGTGTGCATACACAACATCTATTTTACCATCAGTGATGCTAGAAGAGCTGAGTTTTTACTGCAGAAACATCCCATGGAACAGAAGGACTGCTCCAGCTGCAACAGTTGTGTTGTTTCTCTTATGTTCACTTTTCTCCTGGGAATGGATACTCCTCTAGGCAAAGTCTAGAGGAACTAAGCCTCTGCTGCATTTACTCTGAGGTAAATGGTTAACAAGACTGTTTCCTGGGAAGTCAGTTCACAACTAGGAAAATACCCCAAATATACTCACAGGACTAGCGCTATTGAAACGCGAAGGCAGCCTCCTACCAGGCATCTTGGGCCGGCTCGCAGTCGGGTGTGACAGGTTATCTGAGGTAGCTATTACATCATCAAAGCTTAAAAGATCTAGGAAAAGATGAAAACATAGACCACCATCAAGACCAGAAGGTTTTACTGTTCTTTTTATCACTTTTTTTCCTTAAGACACAAAAAAACCACAACCCACAATTCCTATTGTTCTGAACATTTTCAGCATATACAACACACAAGCCATATGAAACAACTATGACTTTGACATATCTGGAAACCCGTATTTTCCCACTTGAAAAAAATTAAGAGTTAATTCAACTACCACTTAAACCCAAGTTATGAACAGAAGAAGTGCTGCAGTGACATGGCAGCAAAGAACAGACCTGACAAGAATCTGCAGAAAAGTAAGTGAAGGTTTTTTATTTTCATAAGAGTTGCCATAGTCACCTACTTGCGAGTGTATTTTCTTGTTGCTAAACTGAAAATGCAAGTTTAGTGACTAAGACAAAAATAAAAGCAACATGGTAAAGTACACACTGGTGTGCCCCACACGCTGATGAGAGCAAGTTAGCAAGACATTAACTGCAAATATTTCTGTGCAGGGTATTGATTTCATATGCAGTACCTAAGATAATACACGACTTCATAAAGTCTGTAATAAAACATTATAAAACTCCATTCTCACACTTTATTAAATCATATACATGCTTGTTAGTTTGTTTAAGCTCACAACTCTATGTAAACTCTCTCTCAGATCAGCAGAAATGCTTTATGCCTCTGGGAAGAGGCAACTTTTGGAAAAAACTTGTGAATAGGAAAACCCAAACATAACTGCTCTAGTGGCATAACTACTTCACCTAATTAGCAACTGGACTTATAAACCATTTCTCCAGAGAAATATACTTACCTGGCAACCGACATGTAGTGAGATTGGGTTTGCATTTTTTATTTAAGCATTGACATACCACTATGGTTATTACACGTCATTTTACAACCAAACCCATCACTTATTCTATAAGCTCTAACTAAGATGCTGCACAGCATTTGCTATAGGAACCAAAAGCAACCTTCAAGACTTTGGGGTTTTTTTTTGTGACCTCTGATTCTTACATTATATTTTGACTTATCAAAAGGAAGCTATGCTACTACTTTTTGTATGTTCTCATTCATTTTGAAGCTACAGCAAGAGGCCAGATAAGAAAAAAAGCCGTAGGAATGCCATTCCTGCCCCTTCAGTGTCTGGATGACTTTAAATCATCTGAATAATGCAAGTTTTACTCATTCACTGTCAAAGCTAATTTATACAGGCAGGTATTAAGTTTTCCACTGAATGTTTGAATTTATTTGAATGTCTTCTCTGCAGTATATCCTTGAGGTCCTTAAAACATTCACCTCTTTTGGACAGCCCTGATCGACCAACTTAATCCTTGTGGAAACACAGGCATTTATAACACTATCTGTCACCAATCAGTTTTGCTGCTTTTTACGTTTATTAAAGAGAATGTAAAGACAGACTCTTGCAAACATGCAATCATATTTGCAATTCAAAAAGCAGGGAAGAAAAATAAAGAAGGAAGAAACAGAAGAGTGATGAATGGCAAGCGGCTGACAGAAAAGAGGATGAGGGAGAAATAAATGTGAAGGGATTTCTGCTGTAGTCTGAAAATAAAATATTTGATTTCATACAAGCCAACAGCAGTGACCAAGGGGTAGATCTTCATGGTCCCAGAATACTGACCCATCACAGAATCACAGAATGGTTTGCTGGAAGGGACCTTAAAGTTCATCTAGTTCCAACCCCTGCCATAGGGAGGGACACCTCCCACCAGAGCAGGTTGCCAAAATGTACATCAGGATTTACATTAGTTAGGTATTATTAAAAAGGTTATAGGAAAAACATATTTGCCTTTTCACCCATCTCAGAAAGTTTTTACTTTAACAATCCTTTTGTCATTCTGCAGAAATGACAAACTGTCTGGCAGTAAACATTGCCAAGAATTCCAAATAGAGCAGCTGTTACAACTGCAATCCCAGCCATGTCTTCACGGACAAAGGCAACATTAGGCATATTAAGAATAATGTGATAGTCTTCATCTTCAAGGCTAGTCAAATATTGTGGGTTTTTTTAGAATGTTAGTCTTGCACTGTAAATGATTTAAATATGGAAGGTGGGTCGATACCAAAGCCATGGATTTTTAGAATTCTTACAAATACGCAAAAAAAGAAATTGTTACACCTGAGAGAATTGCTCAGCATTAAAATATTACAGTCAGAGGGAATTCCGACTGTACTTGCATTTTCATTTTTACCTTTCCATTTTGTTGCTTTGGCGTAGGGAAGAAATTAAAACACAGGCTGGTGGGGATCAGGGTTTGTATTTTTTGGTGATGGCAGTGGGTTGGTTGGTTTGTTTTATTGTGGGCTTAGGGGAGTTGTTTGATGGGTTTTCTTTTTACACAGCATTCTTAGTGACTTTAAATTAGACCAATAAACTGTTAAATCAATAGATACTGATGAAACTCACTGAAAGTTCACAGTTTATACACATTTCAAGCAATAAAGTGATCTATCAATTAACATTCTTACAGACAGCCTGTGAGTAATTGGCAAAGGAAATCCCATCATAGTGCCAAGAGAGCAATACCATACACCTGGGGATAACATGGGTCAAAAAAGGACTTTAAGGCTGAGCAAGAGCACCTTTCTTTGTAGAAAGATGAGCTAAGCTCACAGTTACTTAGGACAGACTATTAGAAATGTCTCTTCTGCAAAGTTTACCATGGATCCATCACAGAACTGTTAGAAGCTTTGACAGATACAATTAGGCAAGCAAGGTTTTGTTAGCATTTGTGAATGCTTCAAGTGTATTCATAGTAGTTTGCCTTAAAAAGCCTTCACAAAAAGAAGCAAAGCTGAAGTGCATCTAAAGAAATTATGGTTCCACCACCTCGTGGAGTTTAAAAACCTGTGATAGGAGTGAAACATACCCAGTATTTTAGAAGACAAGAACTCACGTTAATCTGCAGAGCAAGAAGATGGCAGCCCTTTCCCCTATTACTCATCTTGCTGAGATTCCACCCCAAAAATTTAGAGGACACATATAAGCTTTAGAATATTTAAATAAGCAGTCAAGCAATAGTAATGCATTTGCTACAATTAAGCATGTGCCTAACATTTAACTCAAAACTACTGTTTTTCAAGACTCATGATACTAAACAGCCAATCCAGTGCCTAAAGGCTTTGTGATTGTGTAATTTGTGTGTACGAAACAACTAACCCATTCAACTTCCATACACCAGAATTGCTAAAAGTATTGAATACATTTCACTATACATACTAGGTTTGGTTTATCAACAGCTGATCTGCAAAGTTTTTCTTCTTTTAATCCCCACAAGTTCCTAATTGAGAAGTATATTTAAAGTAACTTCTTTAACAATTAAAGAAAACAGGCATTCAAACAAACAAAAAAAGCATTTGAAATAGAAACTCAAAAATTTTAGTACCAGTAACTGTAACTGAAAATCATGTTTATGATGTTAAGAAGAGGCTATGTGTATGGCAAAAAGCATTTGGATTTCCTTATAGATTGTTATCTTACCAAAATGGAGAAGGGTAGGGTAATTTCCTGACACGTAAGAAGGGAAACATGGCAAACAGGATAGGAAACAAAATCTGGAAAGAAAAGTCAAGGAGAGGAATGTCTAGAAAAAGATTCTGAACAAAAAAATTATTTTACAAAGCAGGAAAAAGAAACATTTGTAGAAGAAACAGAATTGCTTTACATGTTCAGCATGCCAGTATCACAGCTTTAGTCCTTTACAGTACTAGAATTCTAATTATCAAGAAACATTTATGCAATTTTTCAAAGAAAGCTTCAAGAAGAGCTATTTCAATGTGACAGCTGTTTCTGAATGGTTCTGAGTATTTGTCTGATGGCTGGAAGCCTAGTTTTCATATGGGATTGGTTGTTTTTTTCCTATAGATACAGAATATTTACAGCTTCTCCACTTCATGGTCAACCTAAGTTATAAAAAATAAGACCCATATGTAGATTTTCTAAAAATTCATTCACTTCAGGACCACAACCAAAGTGGCGGGTGGAGGATGCATTAAAGGCTCTGGTAATGCAGTTGACAACCCCAGCCACATATTTTACCCTACCTTTTAGTATTCATTCCAGTTTTTGTAAGATTTAACAATCTCTAACTTTATATAAGGACCCAACATCTTTGGAGCTTCCTATACACTTAGCTGCTGCACCAATTATTATGTCTTTAGCAGCACAATGTATGCAGGGACACTGAGCATGAGATTCATTACATTTTACAGCCAGAAGTTTGGACTAGTCTCTTTTCATAAGAGCAGTAAAACTGCAAGTGACATATGCAGATTGTTTTAAGCAATGTCAGTTTGACATGACAGGATTTTTGAATTTTTCCATCAATAGCAGCTCCTTGATCCTGCCAGTGCTGCATCCCCACACAGACTGCCTGAGCCTACCTTGCTTGCTCTGCACCAAGCAAGAACCACTGAACAGACCTCACCTATGTGCTTGTTAGGCACCTCTGTCCCTTGCCCCACCTAGGTGTTTAAATCTTTAATTTCTCCAGGAGCCTATAAAATCTCATGTCAGCAAAGCAAATTCATAGTTTGTTTGGGTTTTTTTCTAAACTCACATAAAATTAAGGGTTTTTATATATCTATGAATATCTAATATCACAGGCTGCTACTTTGCAACACTGGTTATTAAAGGTGTCAAGATAATTGCACCTAAAGAAAAAACCAGATATTCCATCTGTTTTGCTATGGAGGCTTTTCCTGAGGTTAAATGATAGTATGCTACACAGGAACACATCCAGCACAATCCTTGAGATAATCAAAGAATCACAGAATGGTTTGGGTTGGAAGGCACCTTAAGATCATCTTGTTCCAACCCCCTGCCATGGGCAAACACCTTCCACTAGACCAGGTTGCTTAGAGCTCCATTCCCCCTGGTCTTGAACACTTCCAGGGTTGGGGCAGCCACAGCTTCTCTGGGAAACTTGTGCCAGTGCCTCACCACCCTCACAGTAAAGAACTGGTTTCCAGTATCTAATCTGAGTAGTAAAACAAGACATCTCACAGCATAGGCATAAAATTTCTGGGGAATAAACAAAGAAGAACTTTTACTTTAGGATAACACTGATAATATTTGTAATATTTACAAGATATATTAATACCTGATGAAGTCCAGGTTTTTGTGACTCAGGAAAATAAGTTCTGTATCAAAACCATGTATGAACTAACCTTTCCTCATATAAAGTGTTTATGCTTAGCAGTGCATTATAAAATGCTTAATGAAAAAAAAGCAGGAGTACTCTTTTCTATTCATAAACTTGTTCAGTTTTTAAATGCATTATTTTTATCTCCCAGGTGAACTTATTACACTTTAGGACCAATTATTCTACCATTGGATACCATAATTGGTCTAAACCAAAAAATAAATCAAGTTACACTATTTTAAAATTTATTATTGCTAAAAACTCTTCTGAGAATAGAAGTTGACAAAAGTAAACTTTTTATTTAAAAAAAAAAGTTTGACAAATATGGCAAGCATTTCTGCAGTGGTTAGTCATACAACAAAAATAATTCAGACTTTAAAATAATATGCCCACAGCAGATGATCTCTGCCTAAGAGTCACACACAAGTCTGATATCAGCTGCATTGTCAGTAAAGGACAAAAGGTAACTATATAGTAGCTCACACACTGACTATCAAATGTGGGTGGTTTAACCAGTGCCAAGGTTTTTATTGGAGAAATCTAGATTTAAAGAGATGCCAAGTTTGGGTCAAGGTGCATTAGGCAAGGCCATAAGCATGAAATTCAAATATATAATGAATGCTCCATGCTGGCCCCAATTTAAGGCATGATAAAGTCATAATCTAGAATAGCTCTGAACTTAATCACAGAAGGCTGAAGGTAACAGCATTACTAAAAATACATAAGTTAGCTAGAAAAGCAAGTTATCTGAAATGCAAGAGCAGAACAAACAGAACCAGCCAGTAAGGAAAACAATTTCATAAAACTCAAGATAAAAGTGGCAGCAAAAAAAACATGCTTTCAAATTAGAAGAACAAACCATTACCTATATTTCTCCTTTCCTGTCATCAGAGCTCATCAACTACCTCCAAATACCCTACTGACATCTGTCACCCCTTCCTCACTCTTACCTTCAGCTACCTACAGCAGTTCTAAAACTCCACTTTCCACTGAACAGGCATAACTGCACTTGTTGGCTTTTGAGTAAATGACTAAAAAGCTTGTTCTAATCCTGTAAAACACTGCAATCCAAACAGAAAGATATGAATAAAGGTTTCATTCTTTTCTTACCTGATTCCTTAGAGCTCTTTACCAGAAGTGAATCTACCTCTACTGATTTTGGTCTAAGCGGTAATGGTTCAGAGTCTAACTTTGGTTTTGTTACTGGCTCAACCTCAGATTTTGGTCGAAGGGAAACAACTTCTCCATTAGTTCTGTAACAGAAAAAAGAAAAACATGCCTAGTCAAAAGATTAAATAGTTCAACAGTGAAACATACCAAGAATAAGAAGTAAATTGACAAATTACATTAGATTTTATCACTACCTAAAGCCTTGTTTAAAATCAAGGCTTTTTGAGATCAAGTCTATTCCTATAAAAGCCAATTCTTCTGTGCCAGCTCTTGCAGAGTTGTCAAACATGTACAAATCTCTTGTGAAAATAATCTAGAACTTTTACTGCAGGGCACACTTTGGCACTAAAGTCTAAAATATTACACTTCAGAAAACAAGTGAGCTGAATAACATCTTCAGCAATATCTCTTGAAACCTACTCCTTGACATTAAAGAAATCTTCCAGTGCAGAAAAAAAGCTGCCAAAACCAAGTTATTTCTTGCTGGGTATAGAGTAAACTACCTTGTGTATATGGCTTTTGTTCTACCATGCATTCTTTGCATGTGTGCTCACATCATTCACAGACAAAAAAAACCCCACCCAACAACCAAAGGCCACAAAGAAATAAAGCCCTCACCAGAATATATAGACAAAAAAGAACAGATAACATTTTCAATTATTAAAGGCCCACAGCTTACTACAGACCTCTATTTAACTGCACATACACATCCCTTTAGAGTCATTATTATTTCCTAAAATGGAGAAGAATGTGACTTGAATGTGCCTTAAAAATAATCTTTACTTGGAAAAGTCTCCAAAATCCCAAGCGAACATAACACAATTCTATACTGAAAAGGTATTTAAGGTGCAAACTCTTTCATGTAGCAGCTGTCTGCTCCTTTATTCACACAAGGCCATGTGCATCATGACCTTATTTTCTCATGGTTCTTTCAAGCCAACTGAATATCCCACAGGGACAGTTACCCATCAGCAGTTTATTTACAGTTCTGGGTAAGGATCTAGCAAATACTTTGATGGAGACAGAAAGGAAAATTCTATGTGTGGGAGGTTGTGTTGATGCAAAAACAGTTTCAGTGAAGCACTATAAGTATTTGTTTCAAACCCATGATAAAAAACAAAAGTGGGTCTAAAAGAAGTATTTGTCCCTAATTGTCCAGTCACTCAACTGAGAAGGCTCAAGTACAGTCAATACAGACTCAGTACAAAGACTGAATGTGGATCTGTAGTGCTGTCTTGCCCAGAAGACGGCATGAGCCACACCGAGTACCTTTAAGCACAGGTACTACCTGTGCCCAATTTTTCCTTTGCATCTATCTTATCCTACATAAAGTGCTGAAACACTGAACACTCAAACAGCTCAAATCTTCAGGGTTTTTCAAAACCATAATAATTTAATTGCCTTCTCCACAGGTTCTTTTACACCACATTGTTACTGGAGCTACAATTTCTGTATCATGGGGCAGACCTAAACCAAAGCAGTCCCAGATGTGTGACTTTATCTGCCCCGTGGTTAGCTATGCTGTAATACTGACTCTGAGATGGATTCAATGTCTCAAAGAATCTGAAAGCTTTAAGTTCACATTTACAGAGACCTGGAGAACTAAGACACCAGTAGGTGTAAAGCAGATTATCCTTGCATCCTTTTCACCCTTAAAACATACATTTCATCCCACCTCATCCATGAGGAAAGATCAAAGAACAAACTAAATAAAATATACTTGGAATACACAGTTTAAGCCATACTGACTTGGATACAGATGATGGCAAACCAGGTTTATCCGGACGTTTTGGGTGCAAGAGCCCTGCTCTCAGTAAGCTGTTGGTCTTGCTTGGAGGAATAGGCTTCTTGGGTGGTACTTGAGGAGCTTGTGGCTTCAAAGGCTTCTGATCCAAAGCTCCTTTTTCATCTGACAAAATAAGTCACTATTTTAAAAACCCACAATGTCTAGAATTCTTACACTGCTAATCAATTAGAAAGCAACTGCTGTCAGAAATACGTTTGAAGATCAAAGTAAAAAGTAGATCTGCAAGTGTCTTAAGTTATACCTTACCAAAACAGACAAACTACTTACCTGAGCTTAAAAAATATTAACTTAAAGTTAGCAAAATGTCTTTCTACTGACATGAAACAGTGGTAAGAAATTATGGATGCAGGTTATTGCACTGCAAATGGTAGATAAGAACCAAGAATCTCTGTACTAATATTGTTTTGTTTTTCTATGAATTCACTTCCTCTCCTCTTAAAAAGGTAGAGGTTTTTTTATTTTGCTATAACTAGACTGCTTCCATGCACACAAGCAGCATAATTTATCTATGGGACAAGGGAGGGGGATTTGTATTAGATATAGTCCACTTTCCTCCAAATTCGATACAAATCATGTATGGATTATCAAACCAAAGAAGTTAAATTTACTTTTCAGTGACTGAATGACCTAATTGAATACTGTCCAGGGGAGCTGACATATAGCATAAGGCACACTGAAAAGTTCAAGCTGCTTCACAAGCATTAGTTGAATAGTTTTCAACACACATTCCCTAATCCCTCCCTGTGGGATACCCAGAACATACCTTCTACTTTTCTCTGTAAAACTGTGCTACAATTCAGTCAGGTATACACAAAATACCGAGGATTTAAAATAACTAATTGTAAGGTCACAGCAAGGGGTTACAATTCTTTACAGTTACTGCCCCACAAGGGCAGTAAATCAGTAAACTGGGATGGAGTGACCTTCAGCTTTGATTCTCCCCATCCTCCTCTCCTATGACTTTGCTGTCACCCAAGTATTGATCTAATGTAAAATGTTTACATACGGTATGGATTTGGGAGCAGGGCCGGATATTTGCCTCAGCTCCAAGCCAGTTAAGTGCCTGAACTGCCAAGTCTATGACTGACTTCATTTGGACAAGTCCTGCAGACAATGAGTGTCAGTTCTCCAACCCTAAAATGGAAAACTGCTAATTTTCTTTCCCAGGAGTCTCTGGAAGTAAACAGATCCTAGAGATACTTCTGCCAAAAGCATTGTCCATGGCAGAACTGCCCTCCTGCTTTAGGACACTTGAATATCAGGAGGTGATATGAACAAAAAGCCTAAACTGGCTGGCATCTCCTTCCAGTCTCAGCATGGAGTTAAAACCCAGGCTCCAGCAGTAGTGGAAGGATTGGCCACACGGTGGTGCTGCCTGCCCGGTGTAAAGCAGCCCGTGAGCAGCACCAGCCCCTCCTGCCTACTCACCCTAGAGAAAACACTGACATTTTATACGCCCAACAGCAGTCGGTATTAACTGAGGATCAATTTGGTTTATTGAAACTATGCTGAACACAAGTTGGGAACTAGCCCTTTTCCTTTTAAGAATAAGTGAGTTCATAAACGAGGCAGAACTCTGCTGTCATCAAATCCTATTCCTGAATTCTCATCTGTAAGTTTTCCCTTCAATTACTCCCACTCAAAATCTGAACATAAAAAACGTCTACAAGCTAAGCGGGAAAACTTAATACCAAAGGCCAAGGTTCACCATGAGCACAGAAATCAGACATTTCTGCTGGACAAAATGACATTGCTCCTCAATGAAACAGAGGGCGGGCTAAAAATAAGCAGTTTAGTAATGGAAATAAAGATACTAATCTGAAGACATTTACACTGGGCAAAGGTTTTTACATGACACCACTAAATGTGCTTCACTGTAAATACAGAAATACTTGTAGGAGTGCTGCTTTTAATTTTTGATCAATTTTTTATCACAATTAAAGGCAGATTTATTGGGCTCCCAACAGGCATAAAAAATCTACATTGTTTGATAGCTTGTGATTAGAACTGCTCAATTAATACTTTTTTTCCCCTGAAAACTAATTACAGAACAATTTCATACTTAATGAGTTTAACCACTAGTATGAGCATGATTATATTTCTGCAAGTAAAACTGCACTGACAAATGGGGAAATCTTCCAGTAAAACACAACTATCTAAAACAGTAACTTTTAAGACCTGACCTGCAGCTGAATACAGGACAAACTTGTCCTCCATCATTTCCTGTACCTCAATGAAGGACAGTTCTCTACCTTCTGTAATTTTTCATGTTCTTAAGCATTTTGGAGGGTGTGGAGTCTTGCTCGCACAAAAAGAAAAAGGGGGAATTGTTGAGGAATGGCTAAGGGAACAGGGGCACAGCTCCCAGAGAGCACTGTGCGAGCAAGAGTCGAGCAAAGGTCTGTGGGAGCTTTGAGCATATAACTAAGAAGTAGGCCTCAGGAGTTTAGCTTCTCAGCATTAGAAGTTATTTTTGCAGCATGATATTGTAGCCAAAGGACAAGCTATCTGGGAAAGCTCAGCAATGTTGCAAACCCAAGGATGAACTATTCCGGGAAAACAAAGAAGGATTCTCCAGAAAACAAAGACTTCTTCACAGCTGCAGCTGCAAGCAGACATAGTAAATAAATGTAACCTGTAGAGCTTAGGTAATGCTAAAATGAATAATAGGTATAGTTGTCCTGCAAGCTAAGAAAGTATACAAATGTAACTTTTAGGGTTTAGGTAATGGTAAAGAGAACAATAAGCATAGTTGTTCATGCACTGTATAAAAGATGGATGATGGTTTACAATAAACGAGTCTTGCTGGACACCATTGGGTGCGCATTTCTCCCGTCGATCTCCCACAGTCACTCAGTATATTTTTCCCATATTCCTCCACAAACAGTTGAGCTCAACTACTGAACCACAGTACAAACAGAACCAGTCTAAAATTAAACTTACTTCACTTTAAAAGGACTTCAAAAGAGCCAAGTGATCAAAATTTCTGGAATCATGCAGTTGATCTCAATTCAAACATGAAGGTACTGCTCCAACATAAAAATAACTTGTTTGCTCATGTACAGAACAAACAGAACTGACCTGAACAAGTGTTTTTCATATGCAACACCCAAAAAGGTGTTTTGTTTAAAAGGGGCTGTAAAACTGCCCAAGGAAAAGCCATTGAGCAGGCTCATGTGTACAAATGCTGTTCAATCACCGTTCACCATTCACAGAACTGCATGTGGGTTTGCAATTTGGTTAAGCTGCAGTAACATCAGAATTTCTTCCTCAAGGCCTAGCCAGCACATTTGTTAAAACTTCTGACTTTTAGCCACAATGAAAGTAGTTTAACTGTTTGTCTTGGCAAGTTTTTCAAATATGTAAAGAAGCCTTTTAGAAATGGGTTTGGGTGACAGTATTAGTTTTTCTTTGGGGAGAAAAAAAAGGTGTTCTTTAAACTTTGAGAATAAAGCAGTAAACATCTCCAAATTCTCTGGCACCTGAAAACATGGAATATAGCAAGAATTAACAGGACAAGAAATCTCTACTTCTGAGCATCATGACTAACATTTGTATAAGGGTCTTGTAACGGTTCTGTCTTTCAAAATACTTTTGATGAAACACGGATTTTGGCCAAAACTTTCAGAAGTAGCAGTTAACCTTTTCATTTCTAATAACTTACTGCTGTTATCCAAAACTGCAGTCACTGCCACAGATCTATTCCTAAATCTATTCAATAGCACCTATGTTATTATGCAATGCAATAACCAATTTTCAGAATGTAAGGCAATAACAAGAAATAAACATTTCAAAACAGTGTAGCTGTTGTTCTAACCACTCCAGAGACTTTTCTGTAATATCAAGACACAACAACTTCAGTAGATGGTACCAAGACAATCTGTATGATTTCTCCCAGAGAGCCTATTGCACAAAGTAGCCAACCCAAAAACTGTAACTCATTTAAAAGAGTATGGTCTGAAATCTCCTATGAAGAAAACTGGTCCCACCTTTTTCTTCAAGCCTCAAAGCAGGGAATTTCTTCTCTCCAGATGGCAATTCAGGCCTTGGAGCTGAATGAAAAAGCAAACCAGAGACATTTCTCAAAGAGCTTTAATTATCTTGGTCACTGACTAAAAATAAGATATAGACCAAGTTGTGTTTATATTTTCTCCTTTGCAAGGAGTGCAATACCATTTGTAAACACTCATTTGAGTCCAGAAAATGGTAAGCCTGTATTAAAAGTTTCCAAAGTAGGCTCCATCATAATTATGAAAAATATACAGCAGCAGCAAAATACATAAAGCATGAAAAGTAACCTCAGAGTCTGGCTATGTGTGGCTGCATTACTAAGAAATACAAAGCTACTTCTGAATTTTGTTTTGAAGTCATCCACTGCTGCTGCAATTTAATACTTCCTCAGACACAGACCACCAGTCATATACTACGTACCTGGACTTTTAACAGGAGGTGGAGGTTTCTTTGGCTTCTGCAAAATGAAGAGGGGAAAAAAATAAAAAAACCAGTCAAACAAATAAGCAAACAGATATTCTGCATCCAACACAGCCTCATTTGGTTTTGCTTTGCATACTGTAATGTGGAGCTTGTTTACAAGCTGATTTCTAAGTATTTCACAAAGGAGGCAATCAATGCACAGACAGGAAACACAGAGACCTAGAATAATTCCTCTGCTATCTCCCAGACAACCAATTGCAAAAACAGGAAGAAAATTCAGGTTTCTTCAAATCAGAGCAGTTCTCTAGCAACATGTATAAGCAGCAGAGGGACAAAGAACTAAAACACAAGAATTACATGTTTCCTCATCCAAAGAATTGCTTTTTGTAAATGTAAATCTCAATCTTAGTACCATGCCAGTTTAGAAGAGCAAGCAGGTTAATTTTTAGAACAAAAATTATCCCTTTCACAAAAAAAAATTCCTAATAACTACCACAGGAATGGTTTCAATTAATTGACTTCTGAATTATACGCAAAAGTAAAAACTAATAGTTGGCAGCATTTGCCTCAGACACTGCAGTTACATGAAAAACAGTATTTTGAGCTGTCTTATCACTGCATATTGAAGTGGAAAAGAGGGACAAACTATGCTAGACATTAAAAATTTACAAAGTACCACAGTGCAGCAGTTTGTAAATTGAAAACTACTATTCTGAAACACAGTCACTCATCACTTTCACTTCCCTTACACCAATATAATGGAATTTGAATCTCTCCTGTTGGAGGAAGATTGGGACCTCTCGTGACACATCTCAGCCATTCATCTGGAATCCGATTCATGAAATTGCTCTAGAGAGGGTGTCTGCATGGCTGCACTAAGGACAAGATTCTCTGACAAAACCATCACAAAAGCCTACAAAGCCTTTTGTTCTTTATACAAACAATGCTGAAACGATGCAGACTCAGTCTAACACAGCCCCTTAAAAATGCCTTGTCGTTGGTATTTTAATACAGTTGCCATGGATAGATTTCACTTATGTGCCCCAACTGCTATTAAGCTCTTCTTAATGCAGCAGGATTTTAGTCTGACATGTGAAATGCAATTAAGCAAGCAGGAGAACCCATATTCAATTTCTTTCTCTAGTTTCAAAGAACACAAAACCAAGTGAACTTAAGTAACATGACTGTATTTTCTTTCTCAAAAAAGCAACTACATTATCCAGCTGCGCAGAAATGCTGCCTATATCAAAAACAACTACACTGAGAGTTCAGCATCAACTTGCCATTATACGATTCTGATCTGTGTTTTTATTAAGTGAGCAATCAGCCATGCAATGCCTCGAACTTCAAAGCTGCTCAGTGCAAGGTGAATCCCTGTACTGAGACACACTACACAAAGCAGAATAAAGGATCAAAGCAAAGTCTGCCTGAGGAAATGCTGTTCACAGTAAAAGAAAGATTTTTTTCCCCTCTCTCAAGGGAAGAATTCTGTATTGTGAAACTGACACTCTCCACCTACTCCTCAAATCAAGTCACTTGTACATTACAGCACTTACGCCACTCTTGCACAGCTGAGAATCGTCTGAAAAGAAAATGCTGACTTAGGTTATGCAGACTTTCCCTGCACACGAGGCAATTAAGACCAAATGTTAAGTTAATAATAACTCCTGATTTGGAGCAGAATCCATCCCACCTGGGGATGACATATTTTTGAATTAACACAACCATCTTTGTTAAGCAAACTTGATAGAATCAAAACATCTCACTAATCACAAAAAAAAAAATAATTGTTGAGTGAGAATTAAAATTACAAGATCAAAGAGTATCACATGAAAATCTGGATTTCTACAAGTTAGCATATGAGATGGTGAAAAAGGTGTATCTAAATGCCACCCAAAAATTGTCCTACTGGCAACTCTTGACGTGGAAAAATCCCGATCAGTCCCAGAGGGGTCATTCAGCATTTTGTAATTATTGTTACTTAAGGACTTCAGATGAAGGAGACCAACTCCTTATCCCCTGTCAAACCAGTAAGGATTTCATTCAATAATCAGTAACACATAGCACTCTGCTACTAGAACTATACTTTTTCTGTATGATCTAATGACCCTCATTAACTGCAGTTCAGGCGTGCCTTAATTTAATATTTAAGGACAAGTTTTAATGATTAACCTGGACATCATCCTTGATACAGCTACGTCAAGATGAAGTTAAAACTGCCACACCTGTAATATTTTAAGCAGCATAACGTACTGTGAACTCCTTTATTCTTCGCATTTTCATCAGTTCTTTTTTTGTGATACTAAAGGTTACATGTAAGAACTTACAGGGAAGTCTTTATCAGACTCTTGTATTTGAACAGCAAAGTTATCTGGGAAGACTCCTTCTTTACCATTGAGTTCTCCTTTCCACCAGCCTGGCTCTCCAGTGTCCTAAAATAAACAATAGGTCACTTGAACCAATATTGACTTCTTCCCCAGAACAGATACAGTTACAGGAAGAACAGTTTTGCTTTTACACACAATATAAAATAACTGTTGCTCTGAAATACCGTGTTTCTAAGACCAATACTTTTTGGCCACCTTAGCAATGGGAAACAGCTACAGATCAGATCAGGTTTGGTCAGTTTTTGTTTGTTTTCTAAAATGCAGGGTGAAATGATATTACATCATATATAAGATAAGGGGATAAGATCTGTACAGGGAAGGAAAGTTCATAAACCCAGTTATGACCCAACACACAACAGTCACTCTTCTCAGCTTCCTTGACCAGCAAGTTATTCAGTAAATACTTCAAATATTATAGGAGTAACACGTTTCAACCCCCTGCCATGAGCAGGGATACCACTCATTAGATCAGGTTACTCAAAGCCCCATCTAACCTGGCCTTGAACACTTCCAGGGATGGGACATCCATAACCTCTCTGGCAAAACACCTTAACACTTGGCAAGACCAAGACCCTTGACTGAGGCAACCACCTGGAAGTTACACACTGCTACACTCAGACTAGAGAAGATGGTTTTTGGAGGGAGAGCTCTGCCCTGGACAATTCTTTTTCACTCCACTATGGACCAGTGTACGCTTTGGGCAAACTGGTTTAAAAGGACAGAGAGGCAAGACATCCAGTGAAGCTAGGGCAAGGGCTGCAGTGTTTAAAACAGTGCCTTCCATAACTACTCTTTTCCACTGTAATTACAATCAATGATGCTCATATAATTTTCCTTGTTAAGAAGAGTAGCCACCTTTTCCATAAAATAAAAATCCTCCTAAAGAAAAATGTGTTGGCTTTCTGTGTGAAAGCTGATGATGAAACTCACCACCTTTTTTTGTTTTTGAAAAGTCATCATTCCTTAATATAGCAGCATATAAACTAACAAAAGACTGCAGAGCACTGAAGGAAGACTGGGTATGGGTAGGTTAAGCTCCCATTTAGGTCCATTCTCCACAACAACACCGTCTATCAAAAAGGTGCTTTAGCAGTCAGCACAAATGAGAACATTTAACATTAACTGCCAGACACTATCATTAACTTCTGCATGGTTAGTCCAAAATACCAAGTACCTCTAACACCTGGATTTCATTCTCCTACTGAAAACATTTTCAGTTTTTTTCATGATACCTAGATCAAAATCAGTAAGTACAAATTTGAATTTCTCACCTTTTGACAAAATAATGCTTTTCAGCCACTACCTCTAGGTCAGCCTGATATACCACCAGAGAAAATGAACAGGTTCTGAACGTAAAAGGGCTATTTGAAAAACTTTTCCAATTTCCTCACTGAAAAGTCATTTGCTACTAGGTGTACACGGATCCCATTGGTCCTTGAGGACTCCAAGATAACATTCCACTCTGGAATGACCTTTGAAGACACCTCTATCTCCATCAAGTGCAGAAAAAAAAGAGTTGACTCTCGCATGAGACAACTCAGTCTACAGGAATATCTACTCCAATACTCTCCTGCTTTCACATGTTACACATTACCTATCTGTACAAAATCCACAAAAGCTATACAAATGGTTAGAACAGACCAAGCTTTCTTACCTTACTGATTATTTGAATGATTTCACCCTCTTTAAAGCTGAGTTCATCATTTGAGCCTTCATAGGAAAATATTGTCCTGCAATATTCCTTAGCTGAAACAAAGCAGCACAATTAATTTGGGTACCATGGGCAGTAACATACATAACACCAGGTCACTTATGATGTCTGAAAGGAGAGCTGGGAAATAGACACTGCAATCATACTTCCCTTCTAGACCAGTCAACCCAGACTGCTTTACGAATGTTCAATATGTTCTTAGTATCTCAAGAAAAATAAGATTATATAATTATAGACCAATGGAGATCAATATCTGTGAAGTCAGGAGTTACAGCCTCAAAACATTTTTTTCACAAGAGCAATTCAAGTCCTCTGACTTCAGAGGGAGAAGAGAGCAGTTAAATTTGTAAGACTTAAAATTGTAACAGCCCATCTAACCATCCCCACAGCTTCATATATTCAATTTTGAGCTACTTCACACAACATTTGTTTCCAGCTTTTTACTGAGAAGAATATATAAAATTTTATCAATACTGATGTACATTTCAAATTTGCAATCCTAAGTAAACACAAGCAATTGCTTTAAGGTGCCATCCTGTATTAACACATACAACTGCAGAAACTTCCAAGTACATCAAGCAGTAGACTGGCTGGAATTCTGCAGTGAAACCAAGTAACTGAAGCAAAGGAATTCCTTGGCTAAGCACCTGAAACCAGAGCTCACCTGAGTGATCAACTCAGACAGTCACAGCCTCTTCTGCAAAGGCAGAAAGAATAATTCTTTTCTTTCCATTTGGTGCAGTTCAAAAACTAATCCATTGAAATGGTGATAACAATTCCAGGTGAAAAAGCAGAAGGATTTGGGGTTTTTTCCCCATAACAGAACAAAATGTGAGAAAGGCCAAACTACATTAATACTGAAGCCTTAATTGCAAAATTTTTTTCCTCTTTTTTTCACTCCGGACATTAATACTGAAGCCTTAATTGCAAATTTTTTTTCCTCTTTTTTTCACTCCAATACATCTAAAATAATTTCATGGATAAAAAGGTTTAATTTTTTTATCGGAAACATTAAGGAATAGGAAGCAATCAAAAAGGACTCTAAGGTGCTGCTATAACCTGTCAGGTGTTTGGCACTGACAACATGCATAGGTGAGCAGCTGCATCACCCCTCAGAGCAGCACAGCATCAAGGCACCATGTGGATGGTCTGCAAGCCTTAATGACAGCCCTTTGCTGGGTGGTACGAACATAAATGAGTGAGATACAGTCAAATCTTTTTTCGTTGTTGTGTTTTGTTTAATCAAGATACTCATCTTTAGTTTAAAAATGCACAAATTTCATTCTCAAATGAAAATCTATCTTCATCAGTGGCAATCAGCATGTTAAAATACCAAAGCATGGCAAGCTTAAGAGAGAGCTATATCGAGATATCTACATAGATGTACACAGACATGTAACTATAAGAGCAACCCCAGGTACAAGAAGTTGTATAATTTTGCTGCCTTATCTAACGATCAAAAATGCTCAACTATATTGTGGTTTGTGAAGAATTACCGAAATGTAAGAACCACCATGTAAGAGACTAATATTAGAACTGAAGTCCTCTCAAAAATAAATCATATTGACACCAAAAACCCCTTCAACAGGTACACTACAAGTATCTATCAAATTTGAGGATTTTATTCAGTAATAATTACTAAGTCAAATACATTTGTCTACATCCTTATTCTGTAAAATCAGATGCATTTCCTTACTGCCTGGGGAGTTGACCAGTATAATCCTTTATCTTCTCTCCTCCTCCAAGCACTTCTCCCCTCCTCACATACACCAAGTCCCACACCAGACAAAACTGTGCCAGACAGGGGATCCTTCACTCTGCTCCAGCTGCCAGGAAGGCTGGAGACAGGGAGCACTGCACCCTGCCAAGGTCCCCATGTGCCAGGCTGCAAACCTCAGCAGCCAGCACCACCAAGAATCCAGCCATGGACATGAAGTGTATGTACAATCTGCCACTTTAGCATCTGATTTTGTGAGCCTGATATGCTGCCAGTAAATAGGATCAAGAAAGAGTCCAGTTTAAGATGAAGAAAGAGTCCAGTTTAACTTTGCAGCATTCAAACTTTGGTAAATATTCTTAAGAAAAGGTAGCTGAAAACTGAGTCTTTTCCAGTGACTCGAGACTAACAATACAGTAGCAGGAATCACAGATATTGTATCCTAACATAATGAGGGGAAAGAGGGGTCACACTGTGATTATTTAACTTTTGAAAGAAAATATTTTTACACACTTGCACCAGAGGCCAAAACAAGCTTTAAGAAATAGCAGAGCTCTGCTGCAAAGTAAGCCACACTAATCTAAACATTTCAGAGATCTTTGTTTATCTGCTAATAGATGAACACAGTTTATTTTAAACTTGGTCTCTCAAAACTGAAGATCAGGTACATAAACTATAAAATGGTCCATATTAAAATAAAAACATTAAGGAAGAAAAACAAGCTTTCTTCCTAAGGTTATAAGGTGTTCTTAAATGGTGTCTACAAGCATAACCTACTGATGTTCTACAGCATCTGTTACTATCATATTGAAGCTCCTCTCTGATGCATTCATTTATCTGGTGAGCATACTCAGCATGATCACTGGATTAGTCCAATTTCTATGCTTTTAGCATGAGATACACCGGAAAGTATGAAAGGAGCTAAATACTGAATGTTCAGATTGTTTTAGGCAGAGTTAGGTTCATTTTCAGGCAAATTTTTAGACAAGTCAAGTTTCACAGCACTCAGGACTGCACATTGTCTTGCTGGTTCTTACAGCAATAGCACTGAGATGGCTTAAAATCAAGATGTTGCAGTTTTCTTATTTCTGAAAATTATGCATTCCATAGAAAACAACACACCAAAATCAAGTATTTCAACATAAAACAGAAATATACTTGAAACTGCAATACAGAAGTTGAAAAAGGTCTCCTCTGGATCCAGGGAAATGAGCTGTCTACACATCACAGAACTGAAGGTAATTTTTTATATGGGGTTGGCACTCCCACAAGATGTTCTGGGTCAGCTAAAAAATATCTCTAGATAAAACCATGCAATTCAGTAGTTAAATGAAGTCATAAATTCTGAGAGATAATAAAAGAGAAAACATTATAAACAGAACCACAATGGAACTGGATTATCGAGGGAAAAGACTTCAACACAACATAAGCACCAACTTCCTGATTCAAGAAACTTCATACAGAGTTGCAGCAGCATATCACCACCTCCACAGTAAATCCTGAGCTGAGAAGGTAACTTCTATAACCTAGGGACAGAAACTGTGTAAGTGGACTGTTCCACAGCAGTAGATCTATAGAATCCCACCAGAACACTAAAGGCTAGGCAGAGAGTAAGTCACTTGGAGCATGTCAGCACAGCAAATTAATGTAAAAGGACTGCTGCAACAAAATGCCATACCTCAGCCTTGCTTTGTTCTGGGAAAGAACCCTACAAATGTTTGATTCTTTCTACAGAAATGTAAGCAAAAATGCCTCTAGATTTTTTTTCACATTTGCATAGCTCCTCAAAGATACAGAACATTACACAAAAGCCAGCATATGCAGAAGTCTGAGATTGTAACGCCAAAAAAATTGACAACCAAATACTTCTCTAGAGAGAGCTATCAAGTAACAGATGTAAATGTCATCAGTCTTACCTTTTGGTTTACTTTCAGCTTCTGATTTTACTACTTCTGGTGAGTTTTCAGTTTTTGTTATACTCGGGAAATGAATTAGCTTTGTTCCAGTGGGAAGGTTAGGTAAGGGCTGTATGAAGGGAAGAGAACTTTGTTAGCAAAAATTCTTTACAAGTTTTAGTTTTGATTAGGCTGCAGAACACACTCAGTTTTTCATTAGCTGATATGATGCAAATTATCCTCTCCAAGAGACTCAATGAGCTTTTCCAGTAAGCACTTAACTGTAGTTACTTCATGACAGACACTGGAATTAAAACATTGTCTGCTGATTAAAGATAGAGAACAGTCTTCAAACTAGAAGTCAATCTCAGGATGTGGCCAGATATATTTCTGCAACTGTATCTCAGCAGTTCCAGGTGTCACTCTCCCATTAGCCTTAAAACTGCCTCCTCCAGCACAGAACAGGAGTAGTTATTTAACAGTTTTGCTCCAAGTAACTCTCTGACCATGCTTACTTTATACTGGAATACAGCTGAAATATTCAGCAGCCATACACCACTTCAGCTGAAGAGGAAATCAGTTTTAACTACCCAAATACAAGAGCACATGAAAAACCACCCCTGTTTCCCTCCAGTCATGGCAATTTGTAGAGAACAAGTGTCACCAGAGATTTCTCCTGAATGAAAAAAAAAAAAAAAGAGGCACTGCCACCAGTTTCATTGACAACAAGTTTCAGAGTTAAGATCTAAACAAAATAAATGTTCCAATATTTTTTACAATATTTTTCCCCCAGGAGTGTTACTGAGCTGCCAGGCAGATTCAAACAGCTTCAGCTACACCCACTCCTTCACAGCCCAAAGAGCTACAAACAGAAAATGACCTTACAGCTAGTACTTACCTGAGCAGTCTTCACAGCATCACTGATGTGAAAAGTCCCACTGCCTTTAGTCGCTCTGTTCATTTTCACATATTCAACTTCACAGACTTTCTACTGTCAGAGAAACTAGATTTACTCTCCTTAAAACCAGACAATGCCTGTAGGCTGTGTCTGGTACATCTGTCATACCATAGAGGAAGCTACAACCACTTGGGATGTTCCTGAAGTCCATATGCAATTTAAAGTCTCTCCAGAATGCTATATGAAGGAAGCACTAAAATAATCCACCTAGGAGATGAAACACCTCCAACATGGAAATAGTTCTCTACATTTCCCCGTTCCAAAATGAGATGCAATTAGAAGAGAGGAAGTTTAGGCAGGCAGGGTATAAATAGCCTGTGCCCAGACAGGATGCTGAAACTATCTCCTGCAGCAGCATATAAACATATATACTCTTGAGGACTTCAGATACATCAGTGCTCAGTCTTCCTGTGCTGAACAGCCTCTGAATTTCCCAAGGGAAAAGAGCCCTCTCTACTCTTGACAGCTTGTTTTTTCCTTACTGGCTTAAAGACTGAGAATGCCCTTCCAGCATTCCTTCATCTAACCCCAAAGCAAGTTAAGCACAAATCCAAGGAAATAATCTATTTTCTCAAGACCTTCATGAGAATTATCTTCCTGCAGCTCTCCATGTTGTTCTGTAAGCCTACCCACCTTTGGGATGACTTTGGCAACTAGTGTAAGTGGAACATTAAGTGCTAAACTAAACTGTTTATTTCTTTGTCATTAAGCTATGCAAAGCCATTTTCTCACTTCATTTCCTCTCTAGCTGAAAAATGGCCTACAAGAGCTTTCCAGACAGACCAGCAAAACACAGTGCCAACATATTAAATAGAACAATTCAAAAGGTCTGAGCAGACTTCATATTAATTCAACAGTTTAGATATGTTCTTTATATTCTCAAGCAACATGGTAGAAAGTAGGGAAACACACTTTTGAACAATCAATCTCATTACAAGAAAACAAATTGAAGGCTAGGTCCTAAAACCCTAGTCTAACAGCATTCACATGAAGATGTACTGATCCCACAGATTCCCACTTCAAGGGACAAAGTCTGGAGAGAAACGTGGAAAATCAATGTGCCTTCACAGAATGATAGAATGGCGTGAGCTGGAAGAGACCTTCAATGAAAACTCAAGTCCAACCTTCTGCCATGGGCAGGGACAGCTTTCACTAGATCAGGTTACTCAAAGCCCTGTCCAATCTGACCTTGTACAATTTCAGTGACGGGCCAACCATAAGTTGTCTGGGCAACCTGTTCCAGCACCTCACCTCCCTCACCATAAAGACTGTCTTCCTAATGTGCAATCCAAACCTTCCCTCTTACAGTTTAAAGCCATTGCCCCTTGTCCTGTCTCTACAGACCTCAGTAAAAAGTCTCTCTCCATCTATATACTGAAAGGATGCAATAAGGTCTGCCCAGAGCCTTCTCTTCTCCAAGCTGAAGATCATCTTCATTAGGAGATAACATTCCCCAAGCCTTAAACAGAAGGCAACAGACTTGCAACTTTAATTTTCTGAATCATCTGATGTTCTGACTGGACCAGAAACAAAAAGGAGACACACCATGTCATTGCTCTTAGCACTGTTACCGAGGGGAGAACAGATTTAGGGAAGCCTCTGTTCCTATCCTCTTCCCAGGGACTCAGCTCATCTTTTGCCCTATACCATTACAATTATGTCCATGACAGCAAAGGTAAACAAATCAGTCAGCAAAACAGCATTAATGCCCATAACCCACAGACAAAAATTAAAATGCACAAGTGCTTTAAAAGCTTTCTTGAATTGATCACCTGAGTCAAAACTGAAATGCTGGAAGCTATACTGCTGATAACTAGACATGCAAAATGAACATTCATGAAAACTTGGGGGAAAATAACTCAAACACACCAAAAAACAAAGAAAAAAACAAACATCCTTTGTTTTAAAAGACAAGTTTAGCTGGCATAGGAAGACTAACAGTCTTGCCCCAGACTATATATGAAGTCTGTTACAAGGACAATTACAGAGACTGCACATGTGTTTGAAAATTCATTGTATTTTACACCACACAGCTCTGAAATTACAGTTTTCATATCAGCTTGGTTTTCAGCCTCTAATGTTTTAAATACCAACACATTTGAATAGACCTTTTGAAATCCATGTTAAATAGAACTTACTATGAAAGAAATTTGAGGGAGTTGTTTTGTTTTATAGGCAAGAGCCCTACGAGGTTATTATGGTCAGATCCCACATCTCTTAAACTGAAACCTCAAAATAACAATATGTACCACCACAAACCTTGTCTGGCTTTTTATCTTCTGATTCATTACTGGATAATCTTGTCTTAAGTTTCACTGAGCCTTCTTTAAAGATATCCCCAAACCCAACACCTCGGATTTTCTTTGGCTGTGCTGGTCCAGATGCAGGTTCACTCCCATTACCTGGAGAGGGCACAGGTGAGGTAGGACTATTGAAAACAGACTCTGGAAGCAAAATAAGAAAGGAAATGTTCATTTAAAAAGTGAAATTATTTATTTGCACTTCTGGGAAAAAATTGGAATCAACACATTTGTGAGCACTGCTCCTGCTAAACAGCTTTTCAAAGAATGCTACTGTAGCTGTAGTATCTCACATTTGTCCTATTTTTATATTTAACACAAGACCAATTGAAATGACACCAGTACTGCAATGATTCTCTGGCAACTAAGTCAATAGATCTCCAATACTTCTTGCTATTTCATTTATCACACAGTCTCCACAGCCTGTTAACATCAGTGTTTTCCATTAGTATTATGAAACATTGCTTATGCATTCTCTGAAAATTGGAGTGCAGTCCAGCATTTAAAAGCTTTTCGTTTGCACAGCTACAGCCACAGAAAGTGATAATCAATAAAGGTCCATAATGAGTCCAACCATGTTTCAACAGCCACAGGAAAAAACACTGTTTCAGTAATAGAGTGATGCCTCTCAAGGCACCAAAGTGAGATTTCCCTATTGCTCAAAATGCACTAAGCATTCAAACCAGATATAGTTGCTTAAGACTAATCACGACTAGATAGCACAACTATTTTAAGATTCTTTTAATCTTTAAGGGACAACATTTACCCACATCCTAAAACATATTTCAGAAAATAACTTAATTTTGGTGTTAGGAGCTTTAAGACTTTTTTTTTTTTTTCAATTATGAAGTTACGGTCAAATCTGTGAAAGCCTACAAACTAGTATTCATAAGCAAACCAATTTTACATGCAGAATTTCAGGAGACAGTCCTGTGAAAACTAACAGCTTCTGAACCAAATTCAAAATAGCCTCCACATCATTTAGTCTTTCAGTTATCTTCAGCCTATGTATGATTGGAAACACAAAGATTAAAGACCCTTTATCATAAATTTAAGATATTTTTATGATACCATGAAGCTTCTGACTTCAGTTTCTCACCTTCTATCTACTGACCTGCTCTTCACTTAGTTATATGTCCCTCAGATATCTGACATGCTGGCTGGACATCCCATTGATAAGAAAAGTCCAGGCTGCATGTTTAAAAGACCACAGCTGAGTGAATGGGGCAGTTGCTGTTTCCCAGGAGTGAGGAGGGAACTAACAGATACTCAAGATCCTGACTGGGAGAGTACTGAGCATTAAATATAACCCCGG
>NW_008653485.1:0-5739 GCF_000695815.1 Acanthisitta chloris | reverse complement strand
ACTTCAGCTCAAACCAGCACAACCACTCTCATGGTAAAACATAAGGGTTTTAGTGATGCTCTGAAGAGTGAGCACTCCAAACTGAATTTAGGCAAATCACTTACGGCCTCAATATGCTGTTTCACACGAGTTTATACAGTTCCATTACCTACAGGATCTGCTTCTTCCATTGTTCTGGTATTAGCACTTGACTGGCCCTGTAGTAACTTTGGTCAGGGACTCAGACCAGCTGAAGCCAGGAATAAAACAGAATTACATGGATGAGATCAGAGAAGATAGCAGGACCACACACGTAGATTGATTTAAGCTATCCTGAAACTGTAGTTTCAGTGCCTCAATGTACCTGGCTATTAAGATGGAATCACACTCTTCACCTGCTTTATATGTTTCTGGGGGACAGCTAATTGAGTCAGTGAATAGCCAAGGTTGTCACCTTCAAGACACCAGTGGCTTGGCACCAGCACATCAAAAGAAAAGAGTCTCCTGAAACACCAAGATAGGCTGTAGGCAACAACTCTGACCCTCTGGCACAAAAAGACTCTGCAGTAATGTAATATTGACCTTTTCAAGAAACACCATTTTCCAAGGACCTGTCCAAATTTGAAGAATGAGCTCCCTATGGACTAAGGATCCTCCAGTACCTGTCCATTCAGACTGCAAGCTATGATGCTTTCACTTGGAATGCAAACACACTGCAACACAAAATCCGCTGGGGAGAGGAGAGGGGAACAAACCACACATTTGCGTATTAGTCACTTTTGAGGTTAGTGGGAAAGTGCCGAGATGCTGCTTTGAATGGTTCATGGTAAGCTGCAAACTAGAACAGAACACTTCAATCATTAGTGCCCATAAGGAGCCCTGAGATCCTCAGGTGGAAATCATTATATAATAAACACTTTGTTCTCATAAACACAGATGATTATTTCAGTGCATAATGTATCTTAAAAGGAAATACAAACCTTTGGTTAAGAGTCAGAGCTGGTCTTTACCACATTCTGTGCCTGATCACCCGCAGGGCACAATCTGTCATGCAATATCCAGTAATTAAGTTACATTTATGACAAGATTGGAAGCTGTGAGGTCATTCCCTGTGCTCCTACACGTGCCTTAAGTTAGCTATGATGATCATTCTCATATGTATGCAATAGTTCAGGCCTTCAGCAGCAGCCAGTCTGATGTTACAATAGCAAGCGACAATGTGGCACAGAGTGGAAAAATATTGCAGACTTTGGTCATAAAGTGGTTTGGAAAAAGGAGATTTTGCTGAGGTTTGACCACATGGAGTTATACTCTATTCCATACATCCAGCAAATGGAATTGATTGGCACTTTTATCACAAACACAGAAGTATCACCATTCCAGAACTGTCTTGTTTATATCTGCTCTATAAGAAATCAACAAATGTCATTTATTTTTGGCATGAAAATACTTGCACAGTAAAATCTTTCTCAAATTATAGGTTCTAAAAATTATGGAAAAAATATTCAGTTCTGAAATGCTAAAGTTTTTTTGGCAAAGATGATTTTTGTTTTACACAGGTTTATCAAGAAGCCATGTTTATACTGCTCTGGTGTAATGAGCCAGTCTTGCACTCCTGTGGTGCCTTTCTGCAACAAGGGCTAAAGTGACAACAACAGGAATTTCATTAGGAAGGTGATTAAAAGTTTAGGTCTTGACTAAGTCTGTTGGGACTAAAACCACAGTAGGGCCCCTTGGAACCTAGAGCTATATAGAGTATGCATAAAACTTTTCTCAAATAAGTGTTCCTAATTGAGAACATCCATTCTTGGACAGATAGCTTGTGTGACTACCATTCTGTGGGTTCTAGAAGCTGTGGAAACCACCCCATCAGCTTGCCATGCCCCTCAGCTTAGCTCACAGATGGAAACAACGATCTTAAAAATAAACAACCAGGTAGAGTAACATGTTTCCTTGTGTGTTATTTCACTGTGTTTGTCTCCAATTACAGCTATGTATCTACCGTTCAGTGAAAAACATCAGTTCTTATTTCCTTTAAATCCCACCCTGTATTTAGGATGATTTGGAGACAGTTCCTTTTGGAGCACAAAACATGTTACACAACTCTTACTGCGAGGTAAATCCTCTAACCTGACAGAGCTCGTTTATAGCCTGACACAGGCAGCATCTACAGTGCCAAGTGAAGCCAGGCCAGGAACAGTTCTGTGGTAGGAGGGCCAGGCAGTACACTCACCACATCCACACTGTACAGCACTTGGACTGTGGTCACCTCTGAAGTACATGTGGTGTCAAATATTGTTTGAAGGGTGTTATTTCAAGCACCCAGAACTGAATAGACGAGGGCTGTGCTGTAGCCCAGAGGGGTGATTTACAGCATGAAGCTAAAGCACAGAGGTGTGTTTGACAGTGTGAAACCTTCTAGGATATTGCTGGATGACCCACTAGAGTGGTCAAATGCCTAAGCTTGCTTCCTACTCACTTTGATTTAGCAGCACAGGTGTAGTCAAGGAGCCAAAGCTTGTGGCACCTGGAACTTGCTGACAAATAGCAGGGAGAAAAAAACCAATAGGGGCAAGAATGGGAGGGTCTGAGATTCCCATGAATAGTTAAAGCTTTGAAGAGCTGAATCCTTTGAAAGTATTGGAGGGAAATCCTTATCTGTGCTGAAACCCCATTCTTGGCTTTGCACTCAGTTCTTATGTAATGACTGCAAATTACTTTTGGTTTATCTTCCCTAGTGTCCTCGAGGTTAGTGACACATCATCATTAGGTTACGTTACTATTTTAATTCCATTGCCATACCACATGCTTAAATGCTGTAACAGAGCTTGTGCTTCTCTCTGTGTGTGCTACTGAAAACTGTCATTGCTCCTACAATTAGAGTTCAAACACTTCATAGCAGGAATTGCATCAATTCTCATGCTGAAGCACCTGCTATACTTCAGAGCAGTGTCAAAACAACATTTGACTTAAAAAGCCAAATAGCCTCATAATATCTGAATCCCACACACCTTCCAGATGATATGCTTTAAGACTAACACTGCTACTGTATTTTATGGCCTTTGCAAGACCCTTATCTATTCAGGAGAAATATTTAATTTTGCAAACAAAACCAGATAAATACTGTATTATGAGTTGTTTCTCTTTTTCCCTAGCATGGTAAGATTCAAAATGGGCTATACAAAAACCACTAAATCCTTACCTAGTGGAAGATGTGAACCAATCAGAATTAAAATTATACCTTCAATGTTGCAGCTGGTTGTCTTTAGGCAACAGATCAAGTTACAAAGCATTTGTACAAAACAGAGCTCAAATAGTGAACAGGAGCCGAAAACCTGTTGTTCTGCAGACTAAAGCTGCCAGGGGGCAGAGGGGGTGACAGGATGACACAGGACAGAACAAGAGCTCCTTAATTGGAAATAATAAAGGTACATTGTCCACACACTAGTTACGACCTTCTTTTGTTTTCCCATTATATCCTGTTGATAGAATATCCAGGTCCCTTGTGGACATCCGCTGTTTCCACATGAGAAGAATGAGTGTGGTTGGTTTCACTTTTGCACCTCTCTGGGTTACCAGCCCATCTATGCCTGGAAAGCCTGTCGGAAGCAGCACCGGAGAACAACCTTATCAGCAGAAGATCTGAACAGATAAGGTGCATGGACATATGAGATCACATCTTGTGGTAACTTAAACAAATGTCAAATACCATTACAATGAGGAAACACAGAATGAGAGCAAAAGTGCAGCTAAATCTTTTCAAAGACCCGTAGAAATAGTCATAGTTGATGAGATCAAGCACAGCTTTTGTTCCTCTCTGTTATCAGCCACAGTCTTCTGACACTACCTGGCAGCAACCACCTGAAGAAAGCAGCAAGGACAAAGTCAGGGTGTAGTGCTGCCTCCCCACCGTGTTCCCTAATGCCCCAGAAATTTTAAAATCAGGACTTCCACAGCCAAATGGGATATTAGTGTATATAATTGCCCTCACTAGCTTTTTTTTTTTCATTCATTTTCTTGACTTTTCATCTCCAGAAAAACCCTTGCAGCATCTACAAAATAAGCAACAAGGCTTTCTACAAGTATCTACAACTTGGAACAAGCAACCTTGTCAAGTTTGGGTTTATCCTCAAGTTTTGTTTGTTGTACATCATTCTTACATTGAAAGAAACCTCGCCTCACTTGTCTCTCTGTAAAGCTGAAGAGCCCTAGTTAATTTACCTGTTTCTCACCCAGAAGCTGTCCCATACCTCCTAACACTTATTTACTTCTCTGCACCTGTTACAGTGCTCTATGTCCTTCTGAAGATCAGAACTGTACACAGCATTCAAAGCACTGGCACACCGCAGATTTATGCTGTGCCATAATGATGCTCTCTGTTTTGTTCTCTTGCTCTTATTCTTTACCTCCTAACAACAGATTTGCTCATTTACCAAGCCTTGAGCTGAGGTTTTCAAAGAATATTATTATGCCAAGATCTTGTTCCCAAGTGATAAATCAGCTTCAAGGCTGTTTCTACATGTTTGAAGTTAGGATTGTCTATCTCCTATTTAAAACACTTTACATTTATGTACATCAAATTGCACCACCCACTCACTTTGTATTGTGACATTTTGCTAACTTTCCTCTCAGTCCACAGGCTGAATTCAGATCCTTGTGGAACTTGGCATATTGACTCCTTCTACTGAGAAACATTTTTGCTCCATCTTACAGGAACCTGTTTTAATGGAGTGTTACCTACCCATGTGAAAACTTCTCCTCTTATTTCACAGTTTCTTCAGAAGCTTTTGCTGACAGATTTTGTTGAATGCTTTTTAGAAGCCCAGGTAGACAACATCAGGTGAATCTCTCTTGTCCACATGCTTTGCTGACTCCTCCAAAAACAACGTGTGAGGCCAGGACTTCTCATTAAAAAAGCTCTGCCAGATTTCCTGGTATGCCATTTTCTCCCTGCACTAGTTCACGTTTTTAAACAGTCTTCATTACCTTGCCTGTTTCAGATAACAGGCTCATTGCTTAGCAGCTCTCCAGATTTTTTCAGGCTGCTTTTTTTTTAAATTGGCATATTAACTATCTTCCCATTTTCTGTTATCAAAGCACTTCTAAATGCAATGTTACACAAACATATTAGTAAGCAGCTCAGCTACTTAAGTCTTGACTTCTCTTGGAACTCTTGGATGAATATCATACAGTCCAACTGTTTGGCACTTTTTACGTTAGCCCTTTGTTTCATAACCCTTTCTACAGGCCCTTCAGCTTGAAACAGATCCTCTGATAAGTCTTTCACAAAATCAAGTATAAGCAGAGGAATCTTCTTACATTCCTCTACACTGAGCACAGAGTAAAACACTGATTTTTTTTTTCCAGAACCTTATCTCCTCTGAATAATATTTATTTTTTGACTGTCCACTGGCTCTGACAACTTTTTTTGGCAGACTTCCTGTTCTATTTTGACTGAAAGCAGTAGAGTCAGATTTATTGGCAAAGTAACAGCAAAACAAATGGCATGAGAACTGGCAGAGCAAGGATACAGGTGCCGGATCACCCGGCACACTGCAGTCAGGCTTCATAGGGCAGCTCTTCAGCTGCAAGTATAGTAAAGAAAGAGTAATTATTTCCTTTCACTTAATGGAGATTAGAGCCATTTACGCTTTTTTTTTTTAAGCCAAATTATATCACCTTTTATTTTCCACCATAACAGGTCAATTCTTCCAGCTCAGAGCTGGCCACGTCCACTCTCTCTTTAAACACCTCCAGGGA
>NW_008653484.1:0-20919 GCF_000695815.1 Acanthisitta chloris | reverse complement strand
GGGTCCTGCCGCAGAGGCGTCTGGGAGGTGTAGTTCTCGCTGCCTACAGCCTCCATCCCTCCATAGACTCAGAGACTCATAGAATCAACCAGGTTGGAAAAGACCTCCAAGATCATCAAGTCCAACCCTACCATGGTTACTAGACCATGGCACTAAGTGCCATATCCAGTCTCAGCTTGAAAACCTCCAGGGATGGTGAATCCACCACCTCCCTGGGCAGCACATTCCAATGCCTGATCACTCTCTCCATAAAAAAATCTCTTCCTAATATCCAACCTCAACCTGCCCTGGCAGAGCTTGAGTCTGTGCCCTCTTGTCCTGCTGCTGGTTGCCTGGGAGAAGAGACCAACCCCCACCTGACTCCAACCTCCTCTCAGGGAGTTGCAGAGGGTGCTAAGGTCTCCCCTGAGGATGTCACTCACCTCACTGGAGGACAACGTGACACCCAGTACAAGGGGACAGAGGACACAGCTCAGAGAAGGATACACTCCAGGGGATAGCCATCCATCCATCCATCCATCCATCCATCCATCCATCCATCCATCCCTATCCCACTGCCCTGCTGAGCAACCATGTCTAGTGGAAGACCTGGTCTAGTCCCTGCCCATGGCAAGGGGTGGAATGAGATGGCCTTTAAGGTCATAGAAGACAATCATCAAGGTTGGAGGAGACCTCCAAGTTCGTCAAGTCCAACCATTAACCTGTCACTGCTGCAACCCCTAAACCCCAAACCATATCCCTCAGTGTCAGACCCAGACACCTCTTAAACACTTCCAGGGATGGTGACTCCACCACCTCCCTGGGCAAAAACGTCCTTCTATCCCAAACCATTCCATGATTCCCAATCCCCACTTGCACTGGGGGAGCTGCACTCCCCCACCTCACCTAAATGAACCTCCAGCTCAAGTAGCTCCAAGACAATTTCCTGCTCCTCCTCCACAGAAGGTGCACATCAGGAGTTGCTCTTTGAAAAGGTGAAGGCAGCAGTCATGTTTTCCCTACTCCTTTCCTCCCTGTGGGAACACAGGGGGAACACCTCACCCTCAGGGAACAGAAGGGAAATTTCTTGGAAGCAGAAGTCTGTTTGCCAACACAATACCTCAGGCTTCTGGTTCATGATCCATAATCTGTGGAATGGATTAAAAA
Organism: Acanthisitta chloris; assembly: GCF_000695815.1. Classification (NCBI taxonomy): domain Eukaryota; kingdom Metazoa; phylum Chordata; class Aves; order Passeriformes; family Acanthisittidae; genus Acanthisitta; species Acanthisitta chloris. The sequence continues at coordinate 19,773 of NW_008653484.1, read as the reverse complement.
TGAGAGCACCTGCCAAGAGATTGGAAGGGACTCCTGGGGTAGCTGTAGGTGTTGATGCTATAGGCAGAGCCACCGTGGAAAAACAGCTGGAAAAGCCCAAGATTTCTTCCTGCTTGAGCCCTGTAGAAAGGGCAAAAGGATGAGTGAGAATAGTCAGGTTTTAATCTGTTCTGTGCAAAATTTACCGATGAAACAATTCCCAGTGCTCAGGAATTGCCTTTCCAGCTGAGAACTCCATCCAAACATGCTAAACCAGCAGGAAAATAAACCCTCATCCATTGAAATCCAAGTTTGGAAATGAGCCCTAGATTTTGTGTGGCCAAACACTTTCAAACACAGCCCTTGTCAGTGCTGGTGGGGACAGGGGATGAGCAGCTGATCCCATTCTCCTCCTCCTCCTCCTCATGGATCTCACAGCTGCTCTGCCAAATCACGAGGCATTCCCTGGAGTCTCCTTGGCACTTGTGCAAAGGGAACCTAGAAATATCCCTGTCAAATCCCAGGGCAGGGCAGAAACTGGGAGATCGTTGTAGGAAAAAAACCCCCAACCTTTCCCAAAATTCAAACCTTGGTAAACATGGATTGGGAAGAGACTCTTCCAAATGCTAACCCAAGAGAATCCACAAGAAGCAACAGGGGATGCTCAGCAGACCTCAGGCTGTCACGAGGAGATGCTGGAGATCCAAGAGGAGCAGGAAAAATCCCACTGCGTGTCTGTGGTCAGCCAAGCCCCGAGGAAACATCCCAGGAACCTCCTACCAGTTTCTGCCACAGTGCAGGACAGGGAGAAAACGCTGGAAGAGGCTGCAATTCCCAACACCTGACAGGTGGGAGCAGGCAATGCACAGGGATGTGCTCTGGAAACTAGGAGTAAGGAAAAGCAGGTGTGGAATCGTGATCCAGGTGGGATGTTGTGCCTGTGGCTCCTAGGGACATGCCAAGGGCACAAGCCAAGCTCTGGCCATGAACAGCTCCCAGACTCTGTCACCTTAACTGTGTTATCCATTGCTTTTTCCCTGGAAATTTCACAGGAGAAGCAGCATGATATTGGAATTAAAGAATCATGGAACATCCTGAGCTGGAAGGGACCACAAGGATCATTCAGTCCACCTCCTGTCCCTGTGCAGGACACCCCAAGAATCCACACTGTGCTTGGGAAAAACAGGAGTCTGTGCCAAGCAGGACCCCAAAACTCCTCATACAATACTGACTGCACTTGGAAAAACCATTTTGACTGGGAATAACTGTTAGGGAAGGAAAAAAAAAAGGATATTTTCTGAAGACATGCTCTGTCCAGGCAAAAAGGGAAAATGACATTTCCAGAACCATCTCCATCACTTTCTGCTGTTGCATTTCAAGTTCATTTCCTATTCTGCCACTGAATTAATTTCATGTCTAAGCAAATCCCAAGTTGAATCCAGAAACTGGTGTATCCAGTATGATTTACAAGATGCACTGGGAGATAGCAGGGCTGGAAGGTAAAAATTCCTCTCAGATCTTGTTCAGCAGAAGCTGAGGATTAACAAGGCAGTAATGAGAAATGGAGCATGGAAAGATCAGAGTCAAATGTTTATCTCTGTTCCTCAAAAGGAATTCAGAGACATTTCTAAGGGTGTTAGGTATGGCTCAGTGTGTGGGATATGAACCCTTCTCCTGGCACTGATCCAGGAATTTCCTCTAGTCAGACACACATGGAAAAAAACATCATCAGCCTCTGTCAGCCCCCTCAGCTACACAGGGGCTGAGCTGGCACAGCCTCACTTGTGCTCTAGAAATGCTTCCAGGCTTCTCATCCCTTTGGAAGCAGGTCAGGATCCCTCTCAGGCCACCCCTGATGTGCCTTGTGAAGCTTTTAATTAAACACACACCAATGGCAAGAGGCCACCCCACAGCCTGAGAGCTCCTTGGACATCACCCAAACACACCCACAGCCTTCCAGCTCTGCTCAGCACTTCTCAGTCTGTGTAACCCAAAAGGGAATGTGAAAATCTCTGGAATTTCAGCTAAATTGGAACATGGCATCTTTGTCAAGGAACACAGAAAGAATGTTTGCCTTGTCTTTGTGATGGCTGTGAACACTCCCTGCTGGAAGCAGAGTGCTGCATAGTCTCCATCATGGATTTGGAGGCAGTTTTCAGGAATTACATAATCCCAGGGAGCTGTGGTATCACCTGCCATGGATTTCTTGCCTTTAGCACATAAAGATAAAAGCAGAATTTACCTTACTACATGGAGTCCTTGTCTTTCATCTTGTGTTACACCGAATGGGAATTAATCCAGGCTTTTCCTTCCAGCCATCCAGGAGAAAAAAAATCCTACACTCTGTTTGACTTGGAATCCAGAACACAAACCCTACCAATTCCAGGTGATGGCTGCTTTGGAGCTCCACATAAAAGTCTCTTCTCTGCTTCAGGTACTGCAATAATGATCAGGAGCTGAAAATGAACATGAAAATAAATAAGTGATACACAGAAAAAAACCACAGAGAGAGAGAGAGATTTAACAGCTCCACAGAATCTTGGATGAGATTCTCCCAAACCTCTCCAAAAGGTTGGCTCACACCTCGAGGGAATGTGGCCCAGAGCCTCACACCAACTTCTCTCCTAAAAGGAACTGCAGGAGCTATTTTGAGCTCTGCAGCACCAATAAACAGGCATCAGCAGGTCATCTCTGCTGACCTGTGCACTCCCAAATTCCTTCTCACAAGGGTCTGGATGTGCCCAGCTCTCCTTGGAACTAGGGATTAGCATGGATTGGGTTAGTATTTACCATTTTCCTTCCCACAACAAAAATAAAAGCAGAGAGAGCAGAAGGGTTTTCCCACAGGGTGGTTGTCTGTGCAAGGTGCTGCTCCCTGATAACTGCTTCTCTCTCCTGCAGAGGTTTGGATGGAGATGGTTGGTTCAGGCATTAGGAAAATATTTCCCAGGACAGCAGTGCTAATATGTAGAGCTGCAAGATAAAGTTAGACTGAGAAATAAGTGTGGCTTCAGGTCACCTCCTGGAGCAAACTGGGATGTCTTTTTTGGAAAGACAGCTCTGAGAGAGGAGAAGGAAGGGCTTACAGGGCAGCAACAGAATGACCTAGAAAGTGTTTAACCAGAACATAAACCCCTTCCTTGCATCACCTCTGCAATGTCTACTGAACTTCCCAGGAACAGGAGCTGCTCCGAGCTGAGCAGCTATGTCAGGAGATAAAGGTCTCTGCTCTCCTCCACTTCTGCTGTCTCTGAAACTCCCAACACACACAGAGGGAACTTTCCTGTCCTTAAATTCAGAGGCTCTGACAGTGAGGACAGTGGCAGCAGCCACAGCACAGCAGGAGGGAACATCAGATGGTCCAACACTCTCTAGCTCCACTCCTTCAGGAACAGCCTAACTCCAGGCCACCATTCCCCTCCCATTCCCAGATGCCAAAAGAGCACAGAGTGACAAACAGAGCATAATTATGGACACGAACAAAGGTGTAGTAGAAGTAGCTTTATCAAAGTATTTCAATTCTGTGGCAAATCTCTGTATCAACAGGGGCAGGGAGGCAACGAATCGCTCTGCAGCAGCAATTTCAGCCACCCAACTACTCCTTGGATAGACATTTATTACAGATAAGTTTCTCTGTTCCTATTTCTCCATGAGTTTAAGGCACAAAAGCCTGAAAAGGGCTTATAACGTGTACATAAGTGCTATTCTTCTTGCTTTCACCTCTAATGCAACACAATATCAGCTTAAATATATTGCTTTCCCATCCAGCTTATACAACATCCAGTAGAAAAAAACCCACTGCTCTCCAGGTTAGCAACAATTTGTTGCACAATGTATCAGTGAGATTGCTCTGACCAGTTTTTTTTTTCTTTTGCTGCAAGATCTTCAGCTTTGCTCTGACAGGACAGTGGAAGACGCTACAAAATCTCAACATCTTAATGAGACCATCAAGGTGTGTCCACAATAAAAAAATAAAGGCATGATACACAAAATACCATTTAAATAGGGTTGCTGGTAATTTAAACTGCTTGGCTGATGGGGAATGATTTCCTCATACACAGGTGGAGGAGCAAGCCAGGTGTGGGAGAGATCACCAGGTAGAAGGCATCAGTCTGTAGTTTTAGCACACTCCTTTCTGTCTTTGCTCTTCAAAGTGCTCTTCAGGCAGATTGCTGAACACCAAACTTGCTCCAGATTAACCAGAACATGAGTTTGCATGCCATGCTCAAGTATCACAGCAACCTTACCCAAGTCACTAGAAAGGTTTTGAGACATTTTAGTGGTATCCAACCATGACTTTTGCTTTAAAATAACACATTCATGAGCGTTGGGTCAAATGGCTGAAGAGAGTTGAATGGACAGCAAACCAGAAACATGGGCAGGAAATGCAAAGGGTTAATTTTACTTAAAAGACCAACTTTTTTTTATTGTAGGATGGAGTAGTAGAGTCTCTCCCCTGTGCCATCTCCTTGAGAGTTTATAAATTACAATTCCCAATACGTATCAAGAGTTCATTTCAAGACAAAAGGAATAAAACTGCTGCAGTTCTAATTTTCACCATGAAGAAAAGTTACCATGATGCTCCTGTGACACTCCTGGTGGACAGGAAAGGCCACAGTCCTCCTGCACTCTGAGGGACAGCCCTGAGGGGGGGACAGGGCCACCCCTGACTCCGCAGGATCCGGGTGCAGCGGAACAGTCCGGAGTGCACTGCTGGGATGTGTCCCACACACAGTGCCTCAGCAACGAGGCTATAACACAGCTGGGATCTCTGAGGAGACAGTGTCCAAGGGCTGCCAGTGACAGTCCATCAAGGCATCATAGAGCTCTTCACTCTGTTCCATAAACTGTTTGTTTGCTTCGTGGACGTCTAATTGAGGTGTGGGATCTGTGGGAGGAGAGACAGACAAGAGGTCACACACTAAGTGCAGTTGGAAACAAACTCCACCTGGGAACGTGTTGGGTTTACTAAAACAGATGTGGAGGAGTCTCAGTATCTCCAAGGAGTGTCAAAAAATGGTGTCAGACTCTTTCCAGTGGTGCCCAGTGACAGGACAAGGAGCAATAGCCATAAACTAAACAACAAGTTCCACCTCAATATGAGGAAGAACTTCTGTTATAGTTTCATAGCATGTTGAGGGGTTGGAATGGACCTTAGAGGTCCATATGGGAGAAGTAGGAAGTCTGTACTCCCTCGTGTCTGTTTAGGTCTGAAGTTCTGAAGTGGTGATGCAAATCTGTAGTAGCACATGTTTTGCTTTGCATTTCCAAAGTTCTTCTCCCAACCACAAGGAAGAGAAACAGTCCTGTAAATGAAATGCTACAGAAAAATCTCACTCTGAGAAGCAGCCACAGCCTGTGCCAGTGTCTCACTACCCTCACAGGGAAAACTTCTCAGTGTCCAATCTAAATTTTCCTCCTTCAACTTACCCCATTACTCCTTGTTCTATCCTACAGTTCCTTTCCTTCTGTCCATGGAGGGTGACAGAGCACTGGCAGAGGTACCCAGGGAGGGCATGGAGTCTCCCTCTCTGAAGACATTCCAAACTCACCTGGATGTGTTCCTGTGTCACCCTCCAGGTCACCCTGCCCTGGCTGTGGGGTGGGACTAGATGATCTCCAGAGGTCCTTCCAACCCTAACTATTCTGTGAGTCACCAAAGACTCCCAGCACCTGCCCAATCATGAACCTGATCAGATCAGCCCGGGTCAATCTCACACCAAAGACTCCCAGCACCTGCCCAATTGTGAACCTGACCAGATCAGCCCTGGTCAATCTCTCTGCAATGGGATAGGGAATAACTATTCCAAACATTCTCCAGCAGTGATTCCCCCCACAGCAGAGAGAACACACACCAGCACTCCATGATTCCACCTTCAGTTTTAGCTACACTGTGCTGTAACACATCACAGGAGAACAGAATTCAGGACAAGGAATGATACAGTGGCAGCACATTAATTCAGTTGCCTACAAATGTCAACATAGCTGCCTCCAAATGTCAACATATTCATTCTATGAACAAGAAAAAGACACCCCAGAGATGTCCTAACTCTGAGATATTCCTGGAGAGTTTGGTGCAGGGAAAAGAAAGCTCTCCTGGAATGGTTTTGAAAGGCCTTAAGGGCTGTCCCACACACCATCAGTGATACCTGTGGGTCCTGTACAGTCACTGTTACCATGTCATTGCTAATTCCTGTTACAGACAAGAGTGAGATACACTAAGTGCATATTCCACTTCAGACAGAATTGGGAACTGTTGGTATGAAGTGATTTTTTTCTTGCATCAATAAATGAAAACTATTTGTACATATATCCAAACCCCAATTTGGTTTAGGTTCCCATTTCAAGCAAGAGTTGCTAAAGCAAATATTTTCTCAGGGCTAACTGATATTCTTCCATTTTTAAACTGAAAGTGAAGTATGCTTAGCTCTAAATTCCAAGGTTTTACAGAAAACCAGAATATCTACATTTTTTGGTAGCATACCAGAAAAAATACTAAAAAAAAGATAAAAAATTTCAGTATTTGAGTACTACAGAAGATTACAATCTCAATGTTACTGAAGTCTATTGATGTCAGTCCTCACAAGGTTCAGACTAGGAGCAGCAAAGGAAAATAAAGATGTAAATGTGCTAGGAAAATGTTCTCAGATTTACTCAAGGGTATGTTGTACACTGAAATGAAGGGTTGGTTGGAGAAAGTCTGTCTCTAATCAGTGCAGAACTGACAACTTGGGTATAGAGTTAGAGCTACATACCTTCCAGTGCATCCTCACCAACTTCTTCATACGTCTGCAAGGAGAAACAAACCCCTTAGGACAGCAGATAATGATCTTTTCTTTTACAAGCATCACCTGCTGATTACTCCTGTCAGAGACTGACTATTATACTGGAGTGATTACACTGGAATTCTTCACACATAAGCCTTGGGTTCCACTCCCAACACTCCACAGGGGAGGTCCCACACTGAACCTCTCACAGAGGTTCTTGAAATCCCTGGGGGGGAAGAGGGTGACTGTTCTGATGTGTTCTATCCTTCAAAACCAGGCTTAGGAAGGATCCCAGAAGGTAGTCTGAGCACTGTCTGTACCAAGAGAAGCCTTCTACCAAATGACAACTGTATTAAGAGACCCTTGGTGTCCTCCAGACCTTTTTACCCCAGCAATATCCCCCACACGAGGCAGCAGGACACACCAGGGTCTGCTAAACACTGTACAGAGCAGCTATATTAATACCTCACTACTAAGAGGTTTGTACTAAGATCACTTGGTGTGTTCAGACTGGAGAAGAGCAGGCTGAGGGCAGAGATAATGGTGGTCTAAATCTTCCTCACGAGGGGAAATGGAGGGACAGCTCTAAGCTCTGCTCTCTGGGACCAGTGATAGCACCCAGGGAACAGCTGGAGCTGTGTCAGGGGAGGGTTAGGCTGGAGGATGGACAAAGGCTCTTCCCCCAGAGGTGTTTGGGCACTGAACAGCTCCCCAGGGCAGTGGTCACAGCCCCAAGGCTGACAGAGCTCAAGGAGTGTTTGGCCAAAGCTCTCGGGCCCAGGGTGGATTGTTGGGGTATCCTGGGCAGGGTAGGAGTTGGACTAATCATCCTTGTGGGTCCCTTCCAACTGAGGACATTCTGTGATTCTCAGAGCTTGGGGATAAAACATTCCCACCACCATTTAGAAGCTCTGTGGTGTTTCCCTGCTGCCACACCACAGAGCACAGGTGCCCCACACTGCCCTACCTGCATGGTGCTCTGTGTGTAGCCATACTGGGGGTAGCTGTAGCTGTAACTCCCTGTGTTCTGGTCATACCCCCACTGGGCATAGTAGTTGTGGTACTGTTGATAATACTGGTTGTAGTTGTAGTTGTACATCTGATTGTACTCCATTGGTTTCACACGATTACTTCAAAAGACAAAGCAGGAATAAGTTGCAAACAGTGCAGAGCAGCCATGAAAAAACAAGCAGTGAAAGAGCTTAAGGTACAGTATGGTAAACAGGCTTAGCCTAACATGCAAAATTCAGCCTTTAAAATACAGTTCACTATTTACTGCAGCAGTAGCTACCATTTGCATACATTTGCAGAGAGAAAGAAGTGGTTTATGTTTAATGCCCTTTCCTGCTCATGAATAAACATTGCTGCCATTCTCTAGGAGTTAATTTGGCATCATTTCCTGGCTTTGGGAAGGGAAGAGTTCAGGACAAGGAGCCTCAGTTTAGAATAATCCTGAACCACAATGCAGATTCTTGGGCCCCTTTTTTCCTTCTGATAAATGGGATGAAGCTAAGTGCTCTGCATCTTCCTGAGACAAGGCATTGAGTCTTGCTTTACATGAAGAGTTCAAGACCTCAAGCCTTGCAAAAAACCTGGAGTTTTGTTCAGTAAGAGTGGACAAAACTCTCCCTTTTTGCCACTGTGACACAAAAACCTAAGCAAGGCCTCGTCCCCTGAACTGGGTGGTCTTCAAAGCACAGAGCTGGAGGAGTTCATGAAGTAAAAAGAACTACAGGTAATCAAACCCTAAACTTAAATACCTTGTGAGCTGACTAAAATCCCCATTCCTCACCATACAGTGCCAGCATTCCCAAGGAACTAGGAATCCCACCTGACTATCAAGAGGTGAAATAATGAGATGACAAATATTGTTTGAAAATGAAAACACACATAAAGCTATGCCTAAAGATGAAATCTGTGAGAAGTAGGAGGAAGGAAACATCAGCTTCTCACCACAACACACCCCATCTTCCTGCTTTTCTCTTCCTTTTCCCCCCAAGCCTTCTGAGGTCACTGAAAATCTAAATATTATTCAAATAGGGAGCAATTACTATGTATTACCCTAGTGCTACGAGCCCCAGGTCAGCCCAGGATCTCATTGTATCAGGTTCTGAACAAACACAGAAAAAAAAGTTAATCCCTGCCCCAAAAGACTTTATATTTACTAGACATCAGCATAGAATTAGCAAAGGAATTGAGCTTTGCTATCCAGACATCAACAAACAGGTGGTTTGTTTCAATTTAATGCAAAGGAACATACACTTTCATCTCAGTTTAAGGCAAAGGAATATACACTTTAAAACCAATCACGTTTCAACACAGTGTGGGGATTTAATCATTGATATAGTTCAAGACAGTTGAAGTTGAGAGGGAATTTCTGTGACTTCCTGGACATTCTGATGCTCTGCTACTGCCCGTGTTCAGGGGTTTTGTTCACTTTGGGATGGAAACACCCAGGAAATGGACTCAAATGGCTAAAAGTCATTTAACCCTGGCTGGGGAGAGACCTGGCTGCTCTCATACTCACGCTTTTGGGATAGCCACACTGAGGCGCACGGGTTTGGAGCCCAAGCCCACAGCTCCCTGACACTCTGTCAGGGCTCTTTTCTGTTCCAGCTCATCTGTGAATTTCACGAATCCATAACCTCTGCAGAGACACAGAACAACTCACATCAACTCGACCCCAAAAGCCATGTTGGAAAAAAAAAATCATTCCCAGCAAGGCTAAAATCAGGTTGGAAAACAGCAAGTGAAACGCGTTTGTTAAGGGGGGTTGTCCCTGCTCTTAGGAGAGATGAAATGATTCCAACTTCCAGTGGCTTCTCCAAAATACCTCAAGCCAACATGTCCAAACTGCAAAGGTGCTTTCAAGGGCTTCACTAAAGTCAAGTCATTCTTGTGCCAGTGGATTGTGGGGAGCTGGAAGTGAGCTGAGCTGTGTCGAAATGCATGAACAGACAGGGGTAAAGCCCCAAATCTCACTGGGAGGATTCTGATAATCTCAAAAGCTGCAAGTCAGCACAGGATTGACAAGACACAGCCACTGTTTGTATCCCAAACTACCCCACTGGGAACGAAACCACTGCTTTCCCCTAGGATCAGTGAGATACACCTTCCAATCAAGTTCTTTTTTCAACTGGAATATGTTCAAATAGGGTTTTTTGCCATTCCCAACAACACCAATCCCACCAGTGGGCCTGAAAAGGAGCTCTTAAGGTCAAGTAGCTAAAACCTGCTGTGAGAGCAGAGCTGGATCAGGGGGAGCACACAGCCAGGCCCCTTGGAATGTGGAACAACTCTTCAGTGTGGTGCAGCAGCACTGCACGTCAGCCAGATGGAAAACACCGACTCCCCTCCGAGCCCACGGGTCCTGTGCGTGGGATTTTGGTGCTGTAGTGAGTCAGAAGCAATGCAACAGCATCCAGGAGGGCAGTGCCAGGATCCCCAGATGGGCTGGGCTGCCTCACGCAGCAGAAAGATCAAAGACTTAGGTGTGGGAGGGTAAGAGGAATCCATCTAAGGAAGGAGTTTGGGAGGGAAGGGCTTGACTACCTGGGGAAAAGAACGAGCCCTAAGCAAGGGTGTAAATTTACAGCATAGTATCTGTTGTGTGGGAACTCCTAAACACCAAATAATGTGCTATTTTGAAAGCAGCATCACTTAGGACTCATGGGAGGTCCTCACTGGAAGCTATTCCAGAGCAGTTTGTGTTGCAGATAATGCACAGCTACACACACAGCTCCAAATATCTAGGCAGACATGGATGTGTCTTCCCCACAAACAGACCAGATCAAAGCTCAGCCTTATCTACATACAAACTGGATGATGAAGCACCAGCAAAGCTCTCCATGGACCCACATTCTGTTTAACCTGCCCTCTGCCAAAGGACTGTGGCAAATTAAACTCTCACAAGTCAACTTCTATGTCAGTTTAAGGCATTCACACACAAAACTGACTCAGTTTCTAAGCTGCCACAATGACTCCTGCAGCCTCTTGGATGAGACCAGGAGTGTGTAAGAGAAACTGGGAAGATTGGTAGTTTCAAAATAGACACAGACAAAAAATTGGATGTGGTGTACAGGAGTAAGATGTAGGAGAGAGACAGTGATTTTTCCAACTCTTCCAGACACTCAGCTTTTCCACAGCAATGGCTAAACCAGGTTTTAGCACAGAAGAAAAACCACCAAGAAATCATTTCTCTGTGGCCAGGACATCCCTGGCAGACACTCTGTCCTGCCCCTGCAGTTTGGAATAGACCTCACACCTGCACCCTCAGCAGAAAGCAAAGAAGGAGGCACAGCACCACGCTCCAAGCTCCTCTCCTGCCAGGACAGGAGGTGCTGGGAGGAGACCTTCCTGGTCTCCCAGCCCTGGAGAGCTGGGAGATCCACCAGCCCCAAGCTCCTCTCTCACATCACACTGACACTTGCAGTTGCCTCAGCTTTGAGTAACTGCACAAGTCCCAACAAAGCCCCTGGCAGCAACACCCTGGCACTGCCAGGGGAGACAGCTCTGCTCTTCCAAGGAACAGGACTCTCAGTCCCTGCTCCTTCCCCACTTCCCAAGCTACCACAGACTCCCTTTCCTTTCACTTATGAGCAGATCCCAAAGCTCAACTAATGGCCCAACCTGCATCACCCAACACCTGTCCTGTAGGCAGAGACTGAAGCAGGTGCAGTAAAGAGTGAGCAGCTCTGCAAGAGGTTCATGTTGCACATGAAGCACTTCCTGACTAGGGAGGGTGAGCAGCTCTGGGACAGGCTGCCCAGACAGGTGTTATCTCCATCCTGGGAAGTTTTCCAAGCTACACAATTCATGGCTGACCAGTCCTGCTTGGAGCTGGATCACAGACCTCCAGAGGCTCCTTCAAAGAAACATGTCTAAGACAGAAAACTCAAGGGAGAAAGTTGAGATCTCCAGGCTCAGTCTAAGTTTTATCCCAACACTCTCACAGGTAATAAACCAGAATATTGTGCCTCACTGCTTTGAAAAGAAGGATGCTCACCAACCTGTTCCTCTTCGAGGAAAATACAGGTTATGGTCTTTGGAAAATGCTTCAATAACACTAAGAAATGCCACTTTTTGACATCGGTTTGGGAAACCATTTCCAGGAGAGGCAAACCAGGAGACTCCTGAGAACTGACAGTGAATCACAGCTTTGTGTGCCCTACCCTGTTTGAAACAAAAACCTGCAAAGCTTTCACAGGCATACACAGTCAATAGCCTAAAGACTGTCAAGGCACAACTCCACCTGAGAATCCAGGAGGAGTGATTCAAGATAACTTGGCATTTTTCAGCATTTAAAGAAGTGCAATAACACCCAAAGGACCTCACACTGACAGAGCAGTGACAACACACTGTGGTGACTATCAGACCCCAAGCAAACTGCAGACTGAATGGCCAAGAGCATTGAATTTTAAGATGACTAAAATCTAAGCTGATAAAACTGTTCTTTTTCCTGTTGCTGCATGTGAAGTGAAAGAAAAGAAGGAATAAAGGATGACTTACTTGGATACTCCTGCCTGGTCCAAAACAACTTTTCCACCTCTACATGATGGATAAACTTTAACAAAAAATTCATATAACATCCCATCATCCACATCAGGAGTCAGGTCTCCCACAAAAAGTGAATATTCTGGACTAAAGAAATCAAAAGAAAACTTCTTCAGCACAATCATACAAGAAAATAAAGCAACATGCTGAGTGACAGCTCCCATTAACCCAAATATTTGATCCAGAGAAAGGTGATATTAAAAGCCATTTCATGGAGACTTTAAGTCACCAGTTAAGTTGCTTCACTAAAGTTTGTATTAATTTTTACTCATTCAAGCAGCACAACCAACCTACTTATGTGCTTTTTATTTCCTTGTTTCTCACAGGATATCTCTGGATTTCTAACATGGCAAGAAAACATCTCATTTAGAGATATGCTCTTTCCAACATATAGATCTTAAATTATAAGATATTAATTAGATACTTTAATGCCACAAAGTTTAAATGCCGCAAAAGACACTCAGGACAATGTGTGCTACACACAAGGCAAAGCACAGAACTGGCAGCCTAAGTTCTCCCCACTCTGCTAAAGACTGACAGTGATGAACTCGTGGGTCTGCATGTTTTGAATAGTCTTTGTAAGCAATTGATGAAGAGACATTGAACAGGCAGAATCAATATTGAACTGCTGAGCACTGACCTGTTATCAGGCTGTTTTCCATACGTTGCATAATTCAGTTTAAATCTCTTCGCCTGAAACGAGGCAGAAATGAATAATCTGTACATTCAAATCATAGAATCACAGAATCAACTGGGTTGGAAAAGACCTCCAAGATCACCAAGTCCAACCCTATCATGGTTACTAGACCATGGCACTAAGTGCCACATCCAGTCTCACCTTGAAAACCTCCAGGGATGGTGAATCCACCACCTCCCTGGGCAGCACATTCCAATGCCTGATCACTCTCTCCATAAAAAAATCTCTTCCTAATATCCAACCTCAACCTGCCCTGGCAGAGCTTGAGTCTGTGCCCTCTTGTCCTGCTGCTGGTTGCCTGGGAGAAGAGACCAACCCCCACCTGACTCCAACCTCCTGTCAGGGAGTTGCAGAGGGTGCTAAGGTCTCCCCTGAGCCTCCTCTTCTCCAGGCTGAACACCCCCAGCTCCCTCAGTGCCATGCCATTGGCCTTCTTGGCCCCCTGAGCACACTGCTGGCTCCTGTACAGCTTCCTGGCTCTCCAAACTCCCACGTCCCTTTCTGCCTGGCACTGCCTGGCACAGGAGCATTAACCACAAATATGAAATGACTTCTAATTTTAAGGTCTTAAAATGAAGTGTCAGCACAGCCATTGGGCATTGTAATTTAGCACAAACACTGCCACAGCAGAACCCACCCCCCCTGAGCACACTGCTGGCTCCTGTACAGCTTCCTGGCTCTCCAAACTCCCACGTCCCTTTCTGCCTGGCACTGCCTGGCACAGGAGCATTAACCACAAATATGAAATGACTTCTAATTTTAAGGTCTTAAAATGAAGTGTCAGCACAGCCATTGGGCATTGTAATTTAGCACAAACACTGCCACAGCAGAACCCACCACACTGGACACCTGAGGGTACTTCCACTGGGCTGGGAAATAGGGACAGCAGCTCTGGAAAAGAGACAGCAGGAACACGAGAGCTCTCTGCTCCTCCCTTGGTTGATTTGGTATTTAGAAATACATAAAAGCCTGAGCCACACTCAGTTTTCTGTAAACAAAAGTCTCTAAATGAGAGAGATGAGCTGGGCAGTTGCCTGCTGAGTGCACTGATTTGGGCTGCACTGGATCTCTGCCTGACATCTGTAATTCCCTCTGTGTGTTATGCAAATCATCCCTCCACACAGCACTGTGTTTCCAATGGAACTGTGCAGAAGGATGAGTATTCCTGAAGCCAAACTTCCATCACCAGCTCACTCCTTGCAAGAGCTGCTCTCTGTCTCTCCAGTGACCACAGCACACACCCAGGATGATCAACTTGCCTTAATCATGGGCAAACACGTGGCACAGATACCTCCCCAGGCCTCTCAGCCACCCCTTTTAACAGGGGACGTCACCCTCTGCGGAACGCTGACCAAATAGTTCAGCATGAACTTCCCACTTTCCTGCTCTGGGTATCAACTCCACTGAAATAGGAATGGATTTACCTCGTGTATCACACCATAACTGAGGTGATTCTAGAGCTGCTTTATGAACCAGTCACCCCAGCTACTGCAGCCAACTCCTGTGGGACAACAGACAGCTGTGTCAGCCATCCCTTTTTAATCTACCACACACTCGAGTCAACATCCTAAAATTAGCCTCCCTGACTATTCCTCTCCTTCTTCCCAACTATCCAGCTTTAATGTGCAGGAGACATTAGTTATACGTGCTGCAATTATCCAGTGTTCTGGCTCCTTCTCCACTGCAAAGAGCTTTGAATAACTTTTGTTTGCTAAGGGCCCAGAACAACGCAAGGCTTAAAAAGTCACATTTCTCTTGGAAAACAAAGTTACTCAAAGCTCAGGGTGAACTTGCAAGTTCTGATACATATGTAACAACTTTTACTGATATAACAACATACACATGGAAATTCTCAGGTTGCCCAAAGCAGCAGAGGCTGCTCCATCCCTGGAAGTGTTCAAGGCCAGGCTGGAGCATCCTGGGCTAGTGGAAAGTGTCCCTGCCCGTGGCAGAGGGTGGGATGAGATGAGCTTTGAGGTCCCTTCATCAACCCAAATCATTCTGTGACTCTGTGATGCTACAAATGGAGAGAGATGGAAGGACTGTGACAGGTATACTCTATACTCAATCTGGTTTTTTACCTTGTTCTTCTCTGGTTTCTCATTAGTTCAACTTAGGTAAGAGCAGAAAGGCTCAGAAATAAAATCATAGAATCACAGAATTTAGGGGTTGGACTGGACCTTACAGATCATCTAGTCCCAGACCCCTGCCCTGGGCAGGGACACCTCCTCACTAGATCAGGTTGCCACATATACCACAAAATATCACATCCCACAACACTTCTACACTTGGATTTTCCCCAAACACTCAGTGATGTTTCCTCAATAATTTTCTGAGCAAGAACATTAACAGCTTTACGTTACTCTAAGGAAAGAAGAATCCCAGTTTGCTAACTATTGCAATCATTCAACATAGAGATTCCACATTATCCATCCCTTCCCAGGTTTGGTTCTCCACATTTACTCACCGGTGTAGCACCAGGAAGTGGTTTCCCATTGATTTTGTGTAAACATTTCTCTGCAGTAGCTAGATCTGCAAATTCTACAAAGCAATAGCCTGCTGGAATTCTGAACATACAACACAGGAGAGAAGAGAGAAAGGTTATAAACTTAAAACATGTTTGAGGAGGAGTTTTGCATTTTAGATAACTGGTAGGAAATTTGCTATAGTTGGAATAAATAGAACAGATTTCTTTTCCAGGTATAAACCTTAGCTACCAAAGAGAAGGCAGAAATCTTGGACTCAAGTCAAGGGATAGCCCCTACTTACCATAAGCCATGTCAACACAAGCACATAGAAAATGGTTTTGCTCACAATTTATTTTCTGCTTTCACTGACCATCAGTTTTCTTACCCAAGTTTATATAACTGAAACTACAACCCTTAAAAGAGGAATGGATACGAATGGAACTACTTTATTCTGTGTACAGTCACTCATTTAATTCCAAATGAACTCAGAAGGTTCTCATATTGCCCCAGGTCAGACTTCCCACCTCTGCCAGCATCACATAGCTGCTCTAGACTGGGAGGTGTGATTCCCAGAGGGATGGACTGGGATACATACACTGCTCTGAGTGCTGGAGCACTGCAGGATGAAGGCCAAACCTTGCTTTGTTGAGAGGAGGCTGAAGAGCCAGCAGTGCCCTCTCCATTGCTCTCATCAATATTCCCATACTGGTGGCAGCAATGGTGAAAAGCTCAAAGGGAAAACCACTTGGAATACGGAAGGACCACAGTGATGCTTCAATCCAAATGCACTGGGAGAACAAACATAAACAGTTACCCTGTCAACCTGTTTCGAATGATTTTTACACTCAGTACAAGCTCTCCCATGGTGGCAAAGGCTCTTGAAACAAAGTTTTCATCCATATATGGCTCCAGCTGGAAAAGCAAAAAAAGGAAGAAGTTAGATGAGGGCATCTACAAAAAAGAGAATATTTGTGTCAATGTCCCCCTAAGCAGTTAAAACATTATTGAGAAGTATTTTACCCTTACACTTCAAAAAGAAGACTCATTTAAGAGGGTCGATGCCACTCAAAACCAGCAGGCATGCATGAACCAGGCTCAACAGTCTGCAAAGTGGAACCCAAGAGACAGCATGAATTTCAGAGAACAGGGAGCTTCACAGAAGGACAAAAGCCACTCAGAAACATACAGCAACAAACTGAGCGTTCGCTATGGGGAGCAGGGGAGAAGGAGCTGCCAGGCTCCTTCTCTGGGTGCACACGGAGGCTGGACCAAGTGCCATGGTGTGGCACAGCCCTGGGTGGCATGTGTCAGGTGACACAGCCCCAGGGCCAGGTGACACGACCCCGTGGGGCCGGGGTAGGGTCTGCAGAGCTGTGTGTGCCTCGCAGAACCCCAGAGACACACAGGGCAGCACTGCCAGGGGAGCCCTCGACTCGTATCCCACAGTGATCTGTGCTTTGTCCTGTCCCTGGGTGCACTGACTGTGTCCATGTCACAGGGCAGAGTGGCACTGTGCAGGTCAGAGTGTGTGTGAAGCAGTGGTGGTGAACATGCTGGAGAGCAGGTGTCTATGTGGTGTAACAGGTGTGAAACTCTGCTGGAATTTGGTCCAAATATGTGGTGAAAGACCTGAGGGAACAGGACATCTTTGTGTGACAAAGTGGAGGAGGGAACTAAGCAAAATGAAGGTTGCTGATGGGGAACACTGTGACAGGTGACACAGAGCAGCAGCTCTGTCTGTGTGTATATACACCTGTGTGAGGAGGACAGGTGGCTTGTGGTAACCAACAGCCCTCAGTGTGTTTGTGTGTCTGTCAGGGACCAGGTGGCTCTGTCACTTGTGTGACAGGACATGCAGTGTGTGAAAGTGGGTGACCACACTGCACCCCCATGTGCAAAGGTGCAGGTGAGTGTGAGCAGAACTGACAGATAACTCCTTCATGTGGGGAGAAGAAAGAGTGATTTGCATGGGGTCTGCCTGCATGAGCAGAGGCAGGGGGGAATCCCTGATGTGTCAGTGTAAGTGTGCAATGCCACAGCAAACTGGGTGTGCTGAGCATGTGTGTGGGAGCAAAGCACCCAGTGGGATCCTCAGGGATGTGCTGGGCTGTGTGTACACACACCCGAGACACGAGGAACACCCAGGGAGCACATGTGTGTGCCAGCAGGACTGTGCTGGTGTGAGTGTGCAGGAGAGAGGCTGGAGGAAGATGTGTGTGCAGGAAACAGGTGGCAGAGGCTGTTTGCAGTGTGTGGGGTGTGTATCACTATGGGTGAGCCCACAGTGTGGCCACGAGCAGGCAGTGAGACACCCTTGGGTGAAGAAGCACCTGTGAGTGTGCTGCCAGGCAGGCAGGAGGGAAACACCAGGGTGAGTGTGTGTGCATGCAGGAGAGTGCAAATGCTAATGAGGTGTGTGTGTGTTGGGGGGAAGGTAGTGAAGGAAACCCTTAAAGAGGTGCATACAAACATGGGAGTGCTTATAAGTGTGAGCTCTCAGCAGGATTGTGAGCATGAGTGTGTCAGTGCCTTACAGTATGAGCATGGAAGTGCCTACCAGCAGATAAAGCAGCATATAAATCCTCAAGCATGTAAGTGTGCAAGCTGTGAGTATGGGAGAGGGCAAGTGCCTGTGAGGGCAGGGAAGTGTGAGACCTGTCAGTGCCTGCACACCAGGGACACTGGTGTAAGTGCCACGAGTGTGGCTGTGAGCAGGCAACGAGGGTCACTCTGGGGTGTGTGTGAACTGTCTGTGAGTGTGTAAGTGCTCACAGATGTGCCTGTCAGGCTGGGGGTTGTGTGTGTGAGAGCCTGTGTGAGTGACAGCCTGCCTGAGCCTGCCAGAGTGCAGGGGAAAGTGTGTGTGAGGTGAGTGTCAGTTTGGGAATTAACGTGTCAGAGGGTGTGAGGGATCGTGAGGCTGTGTCAGTGTGTGAGGGTGTCAGTGAGTCAGTGTGAGGGTGTCAGAGTGAAGGTGTCAGCAGTGTGAAGGTGTCAATATACGTGAGGATGCCAGTCAGTTGGTCAGAGTGAGGGTGTAAGTCACAGTGAGGGTGTCAGTGATGTGCAGTTCTATGAGGCTGTCAGTCAGAGTCAGGGTGTCAGAGTGAGGGTGTCAATGGTATAAGGGTGTCAAGAGTGAGGATGTCAATGGCATAAGAGTGTCAGAGTGAGGGTGTCAGTGGCATGAGGGTGTCAGAGTGAGAATGTCAATGGTGTAAGGGTGTCAGAGTGAGGGTGTCAATAGGTGTGAGGGTGCCAGTCAGCTGATCAGAGCAAGGGTGTCAGTGGTGTGAAGGTGTCAGTGGTGTGTGGCTGCAAGCACTGTGAGGGTGTCAGACAGTTGGTGTAAGGGTGTCAGCTGGTTGGTGTGAGGGTGTCAGTGGTGTGAGAATGCCAGTCAGTCAGTCAAAGTGAGGGTGTCAGTCAGCCAGTCAGTGTAAAAGTGTCAGCTGGTCAGTGTGTGTCAGTCAGTCAGCGTGAGTGTGCCAGTTAGTCGGTCAGGGTGAGCGTGTCAATAGGTGTGAGTGTGTCCTGAGCCAGTCAGTGCTGTGTACCTCCCAGCCAGACAGTGTGTGTGTCAGTGCTATACCCCCGACCCAGTCAGTGCAGTGTGTCAGTCAGTGCTGTACCCTGGTCAGTGCAGTGTGTCAGTGCTGTACCCCTGCTCAGTGCCATACCCCTAGTCAGTGCCATACCCCTAGTCAGTGCCATACCCCTGGTCAGTGCTGTACCTCGGTCAGTGCAGTGTGTCAGTCACTGCTATATCCTCAGCCAGTCAGTGCTGTGTGTCAGTGCTGTACCCCTAGCAAGTCAGTGCAGTGTGTCAGTGCTGTACCCCTGGTCAGTGCTGTGTGTCAGTGCTGTACTCCTAGAAAGTCAGTGCTGTGTGTCAGTCAGTGCTGTGTGTCAGTCAGTGCTGTACCCTGGTCAGGTGCCGTGTCCCTGGTCAGTGCAGTGTGTCAGTGCTGTACCCCTGCTCAGTGCCATACCCTGGTCTGTCCCATCCCCTGGTCAGTGCTGTGTGTCAGTCAGTGCAGTGTGTCAGTCAGTGCTGTACCCTGGTCAGTGCAGTGTGTCCGTGCCGTACCCTGGTTGGTGCTGTACCCTGGTCTGTTCTGTACCTCGGTCAGTGCTGTGTGACAATCAGGGCTGTACCCTGGTCAGTGCAGTGTGTCAGTGCCATACCCTGCTCAGTGCTGTACCCCTGGTCTGTCCCGTCCCCGGGTCAGTGCTGTGTGTCAGTGCCATACCCTTGGTCAGTGCCATACCCTTGGTCAGTGCCTTACCCCAGTCAGCCTCGTCCCCC
>NW_008653483.1:328-622 GCF_000695815.1 Acanthisitta chloris | reverse complement strand
CTCAGGGGAGGGAGCTGAGACTGCCCCAGCCTGGCCCAGTCCCATTCCATCCCAACTCCGTCCCAGTCCCATCTCATCCTCCCCCCAGTCCCATTCTATCCTGGGTCCCATCCCATTTCCTTCCCAGTCCCCATCCCAACTCTCAATCCTGTCTGCTGGGCCTGACAGGAGAGGGGAGGCTCTGACCAGGCTAGGACCCCTCTGGAGGAGGCCCTGGGGCCGGGAGGGGCCTCGGGGGGTGCTGGGAGGTCTGTCCTTCACCGCCCCTTGACACCCCCAGTTCAAGAGAATGCT
>NW_008653483.1:0-243 GCF_000695815.1 Acanthisitta chloris | reverse complement strand
GACATCCTGGAACATCCCCCAAGACCCCCCGCTGACACCCTGGGAATCCCCACAGACCCCCAAGGACACACGCCAGACCCCTACAGACCCCAAGGCACCCCCTGGGACCCCACTGCTCCCCTGGGACCGCCAGAGACACCCCATCCCCCCCAGTCCCCTGGGGACCACCAGGGACCATGACAGACATGCAGAGACTGACAGAGACCCCTGTGGTCATGGCTGTACCCCCCAACCTGGCTCGTC
>NW_008653482.1:0-25684 GCF_000695815.1 Acanthisitta chloris | reverse complement strand
CCCCGGCGCTCCCCTCGGGGCAGTTCGCTCTGGCAGGTTGTAGCCCTACACGTGTTGCCCTCGGCCCCGACTGCTGCGTGCGGCGCCCCGAGGTGTGTGTTTGTAGCCGCTGAGAGCTGTGGTGCTTTCTGTGCCGCCCCTGCCCTGCCGGCACCTGCTGCGCCCGCGGTTATGTGTGTCTTAGAAGTAGGTCTGGTCTGTGAGGGCGTGCGAGAACTGTGTGACACCGGGTTGTCCTCCCTGCGCCCTGTGATGGGGCGGCAGCAGCTCCCAGCTCCCTGCTGGGCCATGGGTGGCTTCAGCAGAGCTTTGCGTCGTGCCAGCAGCGATACTGGGACTCGTGGCTGAAACGAGTGTCGCATTGGGTCATTAGGCTGCAACAAGGCTCCTCTTAGCAGTGGCCCCCGGGCAGGGCAGCATCAAAATGTTAGACGTGCCCTAGAACCATGTCTGTGCACTAAGATTATTCAATACAACCAGAAAATTAGTTCTCACACATCCCCCCCGCCCCGATATATTTTGACATTTGAATTCTAGGAAGTGTTTTTATCTTCTCCCTACTCTTAAATTCAGCTTTTTAAAGTTTATAGATCAAAGTTTGCATGCCCTCTTTAGAGAGTCTAACTAGCAAAGTTTCAGTGAAGAAAACACTGGGTTTCCTTGACGAGTGAATCTAAAGTCTCTGAAATGATGTATAACTTTAAAGAAGTATTTGTTTACAGAACCCAAAAACCATGCCATGCTCATTATAAACGTATTGAACAAGTTCCTTGGCAGAAGAAACCCTATATTCAAAATAGAATTTAAACAGGGAAAGGAAAAGAAACAGTGTGCAAAGTTAGGTGCGTGCCAAACGTGTCACACCAATGCCCCACAATTTGGTGGGGAGTTTTGCTAGTGCTTCCATTTATTTCTCTCATTAAAGATCTTTCTGTTCAGACAATGACTGGTCCCAGCCCTTTACCCACTACACACTCGCAGCAGTCACTAGCCATATGGTATTTTTAGTTTGTCTAAGACTGATGTTTTTATTCTCTTTGCCATGTATGCAGGTGCTACGTGCTCTTGCCTCCCTCAAAAGTAACTGGCCTTTTTAAAGGCACTTAGGTTTCCCAAGCATTGATTTGGGATGCTTTTTCTTCAGACAAAACCACTGAGTTCAGAATCCTCATATGCCTCCACAGATCTGTTAAGGATGAGTACTTAGAGAAAGCATACAGGATCCTGTTTCTCCATATATTTTGATGCATATTTTGAAGCTATTTAAGCCTCTTTAAGCAGGAGACTGCAGACAGCAGCGCATTGGTTGCACTTGAACTCCATCTGCCTGTTCTCTCCCCTCTCTGGGGAAGAGTCAAAAGTGCAGGATGGATTCCTGACGAGACATCTAGCCAGGGTGAGCTGCAGATTAGACTAAAAGGGGATTTGACTAATATTGACTGAAATATTTTGGATTTAAAAAAATTGAAAAAAATGCTTAAAGTTGTAGTCAGGTGACAGAGTAAACATTCCTGTGAAAATACCAAAGTAGCCAATGCATAAACAGTAGGACAAGGAGGCATTCTTTGCCCAGCACAGGGCTCTCCCGTATGTTCACCTTCACGGAGCTGAATGGGATTCCTTGTGTGCTTAAACAGCTTAAATGTTTGAGCTTTGCTGTATTGCTCAGCTGATACATTCATCAGGGACTGTGTACTATGACAGGTAGTTTCCCTGTGAGAGGTAATGCATGCAGGAACTATTGAGCTGCCTTCACTTAGCATTTATAGGCTGGGGGCTGAATATGTGTGTTCTTACACATAGGCAGATAATATAAGAAGTACCAGGCTTTCCAATGCCAAAAAAATGTGTGTTTTCAATTTACACCAAAAAGTTTTAGCAAGAATGATCTATTGTATGCAAGCAGCTTAACACTTGTTCTGTTATGATTGATGATGCTGTAGGATGTATCCCAAATCCCTCTGGTGGAATGTCTTTATGACACCTCGATTATCCATTCTATTGCATTGCAACCAAGTCCAGGAAAATCACTTAGCAAAAATGTTATCAATTTCATGAAAAGAAAAAGTCAGTGTGAGATGTCTAGATACAGCCAAAGACACTTTTAAGAAGTGATATGAGTTCACTGCGTCATGTAAATAAAAGGATGTAATTTTCGACTAAGGAACATTCAAAAAAGCAGTCTATAATTTAAGGACAAAGTTTATGGCATTTGTATTAAGAGAAGTATATTGAGGTTCAAGTTTATGGATTATGGAGCACTACTAAGTCAACTTTGTAAAATTACTATTGGAGGGGTCTTTTAAAATATGTACATCTCCAAGTCATGAGAACAAATAAATACATTTTAAAAATCTTCGTGACCGTTTGCAATTATAGTCAATTCTAGCCTTCTGACTTCAGGAGATTCTCAAATTCCTCTAGCATATATACTGCAGAACTGCCTGCAGGGGAGGAAGAAAATAAACAAGAAGTATTTTTCTTGTTTCAGCAACGTTTTCCCAAGTTGTGCCACTCCTCTGATATGCCCAGAACCCCACAAAATACCAGGTCTGAGAAAAAAACAGAGGGGAAACCCCTGTGTAATTTGCATTGTAGCAGGCACTAATAGGCCTGCATGGGACTCCATCCTACCTTTGCCCAGCTAGAGCTGCAGGGAGGTGAACTGACCAAGACAAATGCCAAAGCTGCCAGGCTCTGGGCAGATGAAGAGCTGAGGTTCAGGTTACCTGTAAGGTAAACGGAAGCACCAGGAGCAGATCCCACAGGCAAGGTGTGTGTGACCATAATTCACGTCAGCAGTGTGGCTTAGTGTCAAGAGGACAACAGCCAGGAGCAGCCTTGCCAAAGAATCCACACAGAACTGAGATTAAAATGTTGCCCAGCTGAAGCAGGTCACTGTGTCAGGGTTTGGCAGGTTGCTGCATCTGAGGCAGCATCCCATCTGAACTGAATGCAAACAAGCAGTGCCTTAGTGGAGGTCATTTTGCACTTGTGCAGTACTTAAATGGTGCTTAGAAACCTTAGAAATAAAAAGTATACTTACGTGCCAGATGCAATCCACTTCGTATAAAGAAAGAAGTATGTAAATACTGTCTTCATGTCAACTTGGGCAAGTGTTTGTCTCACCAGAGCTAATCGCCAATGAGGAAATTGGCATTTATTGTTGAGGTTGTTACAAAGGGTGTCATAAACTAACTTTATTATAGCAAATGTTGAGCTGTATTTGCATCATTTCCATCGCATTGTCTTTGCTTTACAAGCTGTCTGCAATAGCTGTTCTTGGAAGGTCTCCAACAAAGCATTCTCTTTGGGGCTACTAACTGCAAATAAGATTAAAGCTTAATATGTCTGGTAATCAGTTTTCTTTCAAAGAGTGCAATTTGATTTCTTATGGTCAGTTGGGATCCCGCATATCCTCATCTCCTCTGTTTTTCAACTTGCCACTCTCAATAACCCAAAAAGGCAATTTGCCAACAGATGTCCTTTCACCACTTTTCCTGAATTGGAGCATCATCTGAGAGGCAATAATACATGACTTCTACTCGAGAGTCCCACACTATCAAATGCAACCTCTTTTTTTCCCCTCCCTTCAATGTGGGCAAGGACAAAGTGCTTTATGTCCTCCATTTGTTCCCATGACATGCAGTGAATAAAAATCAGTAAAGTTCCTTTCCTCAAAACCAAACAGCAGGAGCAGGTAATCTCTGTACTCCTCACCTATAGCATTCATTTGCTCCAAGAGAACTGTGGCTGTTCTGGGTGGATTTTTCTTGATAATAATAAAAACACCCTTTGGGGCAAATGGCAAAAAGAGAGAGCAGCACAAGAACTTGTCTGTCTTTCACAAACCCGATCCCAGCTCCTAGCTGATCTGCTCTCACCTTACTCGTAAGGGCGGAAGGAAGGAGCAGCTGGGATCTATGTTAGTATGCAGAGGGAGGGCAAGAGCACCATGCCACATCCCAAGGTGAGGGGTACAAGGGTCACAGCACTCTCATTTCCCATGAATGCTCGCCGAGCCCATGAATGCATAGCCTTTATCTGCTTTGCTCCTTTTCTGGGGAGGACTAGAGGGAGAATTGGTCTCCTTCATACCACTCCTCCCCCCGTATTGGACTGGAACTACGATGCTGTCCGGTATCCGAGGAGAAAATTAAGGACACAAAACCAGTGTGACTGGACTGGCAAAACTGGACTGGGTAAGCCTAGCCCTATAGATCTCACGTGGGTTTGACAGCCTAATAATTATTAAATCATTTGGCACCATGTGCAAGCTGAATAGCAGCCACACGGAGCTAATGATATCTATGCTGCAATATTGTACCACAGAAGGGTCAGGAGTTGCAGGAGACCATGAATCATTAAGCAAAGTATATGGTTAAAGAGCACACTGTTGGTGACTCTAGCAATTATATTTTTAATATTCCTAAAATTCACTTTGACTGATACTATACCTTTCCTATTAGCCCTACTGGAGGAAACCGCCAGAGTTTCATTTCAGAGTATCAGTTCCTCCTCAGGAGATAGTTTCTCAAATCTCAGTCCTTAAATTT
The DNA here is from genome assembly GCF_000695815.1 of Acanthisitta chloris. NCBI lineage: Eukaryota > Metazoa > Chordata > Aves > Passeriformes > Acanthisittidae > Acanthisitta > Acanthisitta chloris. Next base: position 21,128 of record NW_008653482.1, on the reverse strand, counting down.
TTAGTTTTATAACTCTCCTATTGAACAGGTTGCCCAGAGAGGTTGCAGTGTCTCCCTCACTGGAGATATTCGAGAACCATCTGGACGAAATCCTGTGCCGTGTGCTCTAGGATGGCACTGCTTGAGCAGGGAGGTTGGACCAGATGACCCACTGTGGTCCCTTCCAACCTTACCCATTCTGTGATTCCATGAAAACAAGCTTTCAGACAACATCAGAATGTACCAGTATATTCATCAGTTTGGTTGTCAGAGATCCAAGAGGATTTAATCCAAGTTTGCCAAAGGAGGAGGTTGCTCCTAGACATAAACATTTCAAAGAATGCAAACACCAGTTTTCAAAACGTTGTTAAAAGGTTTTGGCAGGTATGAAAGTGCTTCCATTTCCATCTACATTAAACCTGGAGCATATTCATCACTCTTACACAGCCTGTTGTTATTCCATATGTCATAATTTGTTTTGATACTTATTTCTAAGTTCTATAACAGGAAAAAAAGGCGAGTGCTGTGCTTCGAGGACATTTCTGTCACAGCAACGTCATGTTTCAATATATTACAAAACACTTAATCCACAGCTACAAAATGTGGATGTTTAAAACACAAAAAGAAAAATAACTATTATATTTCATTCAAATATACATGTGCCTGAAAGGACTGAAGATTTATTACAAACAGCTTTAGCCTTTACAAAGTGAAAGTGACTGGTCCTATTCTGGAAGATATATGAATGTGCTTTCTCCCAAGAAAAATAGAAGCAGCCTGAAGGCAACATAAAGGCATAGTAAACTTCTAAAAGATGAAGCCTCCATTTCACTTTTACCAGAGTAACTTTATGTTATGGATAAACAAATACAAGATATAATTTTATGCAGCCATTTGAAAGTTCATAAGCCTGGTTAAAGCAACTTTACATGAGCAGTCTTAAAAAAACTCAATAAAACTAGCAACTAATATGTTTGCCCAATATACTGGCATGTCTACACAATAGAAAGGTCTCCCTCATTCTCCCTGCAGATGGGATCCCAGTGTTCCTATTTCAGTAGGATGTTTTTGTCACTGTCTTAAAAATAGTAAGTGATTAAAGCGAGAGTGGACACTAGATGTTTTCACATAAAAGCCTGACACAGATTCCTTACCCAAATGCTTCCATCTATCCTTCACTATTTACCATTGCTATTCACACAGTGGGTTGGCAATATTATTTTTTGCCAAATGTGAAACAAGGCAATTTTGTAGGGGATGCTGGAGGCCACTAGTAAACCAATTGCTTGAAGGAGGAGGTACCTTCTGAAAAGGGACCATAAACGTGGCACCCGAGCCTTAAACTTTGTACCTTGATTGCTTCTTCAATAAACAGGCTGTTTATCATGTAGAGAAGAGCAAAGGAAAGGAAATGAGCTTCCCATAGACGGGTCCACAAAACGAAGGTACCGTCTGCTTCACACATCATAGATTAAGCACAATAAAAAGGCTGAATTCATCAGTGTTGAGATATGCTGCATCATTAAACTATGCCTTCAGTGACAACTGAATAGTCCATTTGCCTTCAGCAGGTTTCTAGTGGAGGCAATGACTGGAACTTAATAAACAGTTGTGTTAGGAAAATGTTATTTGTTATACATATGGCTTGTGAAGCACAAGCAGCAGAAGAAAGCAGGACCATTCCTTTTTGTTGTTGTTGCTACAAGCATCAGAAGAAATTACTGGCAGGCAAAGGAAGTGGACTGATGTGATAAAAATGCACTACTTACCACTCACTTTTCTGGTAGAACAAGCCCATAAGATGTGTTGGGTAGGTTTTCCCATTAGTCAGGTGTTCCTAAAGTGTGCATTGAGTAGCATTCCTACATGTTATTTTCATTCAAAGTACTCCGCCCCAATCTAGACTCCAGTTTAATTGCCCAATTAGGTTTTAAAAATGATCAACACCAACTGCAATTAATTATTTAATTACATTTACCATTTACCTAAATGACACTGCAAATTAGCTACACCTGCACCAATGGATGGTTGGGTCAGACCACAGGTCTGTCTAACTTCATATTCTCTCTCTGACATGTCCCAAAATGAGTATCCAGAAGAAGATTACAGGGGCCACTACAAACATATGGCGACACCTCCCCAACTTCCAGCTGAACCTGCGTTTCATTTCTTTTGTCAATACAAAGGTGTTTTGCAGTTCACTTGTTTTCTACAACTCGAAGGAGTGTGCAGAGGCAATAATCCTGAAGATGATCCTTTGCTAGGTCTCTCCTTAAGTACATACCTAATTGAAACATACTGTCAATATGTAATTGCTCCACACGAGCTTTGTAGACATGCAACTTGCTATAGCAAAAGGCAAATATCACTTCTATGTCTTAATTCAGTTTCTCCCTTACAGTCCATCCCAGACCACGGAAATTCACGTATGTTCCCTATGGGCTTGATTTCTGGAACCAGTGTGATGTGTGTGTGGGTCAAATAATTTATTCAAAGTATAAAGATGCTTTTCTGAAAAACCAAGGAATATTCCTTCACTCAGGACTTCTTTGTTAATAATTTTCAAGAATTAGGAAGATGCCTGCTTCTTTACAGCCCTGTTATTACTAAATCCTCTACCCACAATCTCAACATATACACAACTGTAAAATATTTGACTCATGATATGTTTAAGTGATAAGGGCATTCTAACAAGTTTCCTTGTGTCTTGCTGTGTAGTAATGCTCTTTTATATTACTACATTCACTGCCTTCCTTCCAGGCTTGCACTGATTTTAGACAAGGTGGATGAAAATCTCTCTACCTGGAGCTGTTTTAATGCTTACTGCCCAATTCCTAAAGCCTGTACAGGAACAGAGTGCACTGTGGCTGAGCATGAGCTCAGGATGGAGGGATTAGAGTGAAAAAAATCCAGCACCTCAAGGCAGTACTTGGCAGCTGCTGTTTCAGCCCTAGAGCTACAGCAGCTGCCACAGCCAAAGCTGCACTGCTTGGCACAGGCAGAATGAGGAAGGTCTGCCTGATCTCCTTCCCACCTTGTGGCTTGCCTGTATTTTTTAACTCTTCCTTTACATGATGCAAATAGTTCCACCTGAAGAGTAATCTTGTGGATCCAAGAGAAAAACTGTATTTTCATCTCTATCACACAATACAGCCACAGAAACCTCCCCTCCCTTTCCCCCAGCCCCACCCGAATATTATGTGAAGTTAAAAATCAGCCACATTATTTTCAGAAATATAATTCTGTATTATTATATATTGTGATTATATATCAGAAAACCTACCCCAGGTGGTCAGTACAGAAAGATCATTTCCTCAAATGTAACAAACACAGAAACTGTGCAAGAAATGAGCTACACATTTGGGGAGAGATGAGAAAAAGATTGAGCATATAGTCTAGAACCAGCAGAGCAGCATTAATGTATTTAATTCTATGTGAATCTATTTTCATACCTTTCATCTCCTCCAGTCTTTTCCAGAAAAAGGTTTAACTCTCCAGAGTGCCATTTCCCCAGTGGTTTCCCATAACGTGAAAGGGAAAAGTCTATGAACTTTCCAGTATAATAAGTGAGCAGCAGATGTGTGTGAGTACAGCTCAGTAAGTAGGTATTTCCAGAAAGCTTAGATAAAGTGCTTAATACAATGCCCAAATACCACAAGTCCCAGTGGGAACTTGAAGCTTGCTATGGAAAAGAGACAATGGAAGAAAGTCAAAGACAGTGCAGGAATATGATGTTTCCTTTTTGAACTGTTTCGAAGTCAGACAGCCTTTTTGTGAACTTGTCAGTCTGATGAAGTCAGCAGAAAGATGCAGCATAGGCTGTGGCCATGGAAGGTAAAATAGTACCTGCTTGGGGTTATTAACTCCATTCCAGTTGTCCTGTACTAATTCTGGGGCTAATCATCAGTGTCGGGAAAAAGCACAATATTACAATTTCCAAAATATATTTTCAAGTTGCACCTTTGCATCCAAAGCCCTGCATTTTACTACTCACCTGAATGTACACAAGACCTGAGTTTTATCAAATATTGGAAATGCTGGCACTGTTGGTGCAGGTCTTAGGTGAGTAAACATGCACATCCATCATGCTTTTAACCTGAGGTTCTCAGTTTTTGCTGATGAAACTGTCTCAGTAGCATTCTTGTTAGACAGACAGCTACACTGGCAGCAAGGCCAGGAGACACCATACTGAATCCTAACTAAACTACATGTGACCTCATAATGGAGAGTGCAACCCTGTGACCTCCCTCCCAGCTTTTCAGGAGGCAAACTGGGGTCTTGCCTCAGGCTGCAAAGCAAGTCAATGACATAGTGCCAAAAGGATTCAAGGTCTCACCTCCCCTCCCACTCCCGGGTTTCATTATTGAGTCACGCTTCTATTTTGTTACATGCATCTCACTTTTCACTACAGCATATCACTGTTTAGCACAGTTTTGACAATAAAGCTTGCTTTATGGTTTGAAATATCCTTCTTTGGGTAAAGAGAAAAGCATTTTCTCCGAAAATACACTCCCCATCTTGCAAAGTAAGTGTTAAATCTCTCTAGCTGAAAGACTATTTATGGTCTGCATACTTATTCTTTCAGGGTATGACATCATCCTTAGCACATGCATAGCCCAGAACACAGTAAATTATTCTCCCTGAAAATTCCTTTCATTACTCTCAGATTGTTAAACATCACCCAGTGGCAAATTAGTAACTGATGTCTGTTGTCTGAAATTGATTTGCATGCTTATTTCTTTTGTTAACTCACTGGGGTCTCTTACCTTTTGTGTCTACAATGGAACTAAGGATGTAAATATTTTAGGATGCAGGGAATAAATTATTCTAGCCTATTTGCTGTTTTCTAAACCTGTATTTATTTACTTTTTAAAACCAGCTTTTCGTATTGCAAACAATTCTCATTCACAGTTATACATTCTCTGGTATTACCTCAGATGCAGAATACAATTTTCTACCCAAACTTTGATGTGGGACTTCAGCCTCATGTGCAGCCAACTTCTGCCCACAGCCACTCTCCCTGACTTTGCAAAGGGGTGACCTTTCGAAGTTAATACCGTTTTATTCATTCGGTATCACTACTCCAACTAGCTGAAGAGTATCAGTATGATCTGAGGCCTCTGAAAGCAAAAGGTTTAATCAGACCCCCTCATTCAGTCTTTGGAAGTATTCTTCAGAAAGACAATACAGGCTTAAAATTGATTTCTTGCAGGACCCAAGAGTGGCTGCTGTAGAGAATAAGGAGAGGGCATAGAGAGGAGTCCCATGAGGAAAATCACTTTAACCCAAAGAACATTGCCAAAAGCTGAATGGTGCTGAAAGCAATTACCTGAAAACATAGGCAATGTTTTGATGGTTTTGCTGTTGCCTTTTCTTCCTGGCTTTTGGAGTTGTTTGTCTCTTAGTTCCAGTAGTAAAGCCAGCATCTGCAGTTTGCTGCTGTCTACTCAGCCAAGCAAGTGGCAAGTATTACCCTTTTTTTATGGTGGATCAGGCCCTGAATCTGAACAGCACTGTTTGTAATGAATCGATAACCTCCGGGGCAGTTCTCTTGTATATGGCACAGTTATTTACTTCCATATAAATCATGCTTTTTAGGCACAAGTGCTGTGCTGCTTCTAACACCCAAACAGTGATGAACAACTGATCGCATATTCAAGCAGAGCAGGAAATGCCTCCCTCTCTAAATTTCTTTTAGCTATGCTGTCAATCAACCACAGTATCTATTTCTATTAAACAGGCAGATTTTCCTTCTCTCATGTGTCCAATAAAAGCAATTTGCTCTAGTGGAAGGTGTCTCTGCCCACGGCAGGGGGATGGGAACCAGATGATCTTTAACATCCCTTCCAACCTAAACCAGTCTATGATGCTGTGATAATTTTTTGCTTGGGCTCTCATACCTGATCACCTTGCTACATCCCAAACAACAGGCCCTGATGTTCTGAATGGTGCTTTTATTAGGACTGTTGGTCTAGAGGCACTTGCCTGGAAATCTGATTGAATTTTTAGCTGTACATGTATACAGAGGTGAAGAAAGAAAATGTACAAAACTGATTATTTTTCTATTTGAAAACAAGTTTTCCTGCTGTTCTAGACAGATGGAGAAGAAAAAAGATAGTAGTTAATGAGGTGGGACATATTGTTCTTCCTGACAGCACTGCTGAGCCAGAATACCATTTTTTAACATGAAAACCAATGCAGTAGAAATGTGCCTTTCAAATACAGATTTAAAGTGAAAGCCAATACACAAATCAACTAATCTCACCTAATTTTCTCATAACAATGATAGACTAGTTTGGTTTTATTGCTTACATTTGTATTTATTGCTGTTCTCTCTTTCTCCCATTTCCTACTCCCTTCTTTTTTCTCCAAAGAGAAGATAAACAGATGCTAGCAGATGCTTCAAGATAAAAATACCTAAGAAACCGTGCACAATTTCCCATGAATTCTTTCAAAGCATCCTCCTAAAGGAATATAGTCATGCACTGTAAGCCTCATACTGAGCTCTGGTCAGTGTGGGACATTGTTTTACACCACTAGAATAGAAATGCTGTTCTAACTATATCAAAAAGCTTACGTAGTTTATAAACTTACAAAGTTTAGAAATTCTCTGCTGGCAAGGTTAAATTACCTCCCGCTCTGAAAAGGCATATTGAAACCATCTGGGCAGAAAAAAAAACGAGGAGGTGTCAATTATCTAAAACAAGCTTGTGCTTTACATACAGCTGATTAATAAATAGATAGTGAGACCACAGCAATTCTACTAAGCAAACCCAACCTCCAGAAAACTTCTCTTAGGCGTGTGATTTGGGAAGCATGCAGAAGAGATGAGCCATCCAGAGCCAGTGCGGTCAGTTGGAAGAATGCTGTTCACTGGAATGGAGTTCGGAGGAGTCTGATGGCTAAGAGCAGATACCTTTGGCTGTCAGCATCAGAGTTAACAAAGGCTGTGGGTTTCTACACTTACTCCCAGCTACACGAAGTCACAGTTACCTTGATTATCAATATTCATCAGCACGTTGGAATCTTCACTATCCAAGGTCTACGCTTCTTCCTCTCTCAAAAATCCCATTGTCTGTAAGACCCTGTTCCAATGAAGTCCAAATCAGACAACCCCGGGAGCAGCACGCAAAAATGTAGCTTTTGAAATTTCACAAAGCCAACTCAGATTCTTTAAATGCAATTTTGGAATAATTCTAATTTAATTGTTGTCTTTTGCCTCAGAGTTTTTGTGCCTATGTGTTTCAATTAACATTTTCAAGCCAAAACCTAAAAGCATTTTGCTGTAAGTAACAGTAGAAGCTAATGTAAAAGCTAATGGAGATTGTTCTTACCATTGAATAAGGCACAAAGGAAAATAACAGCCCCAAAGAATTTACCATCTAAGGGCTCATTAAATTCAGTGGGACCACTTCCAAGATTAAATGAACACTTCTGGGCTAAGTATTTGTGAGATCAGTTTCATTTCACAGACGTAAGGCACAAAATTGCCCCTTGAGACCAGGAGAATAATTATGTATAACAGGAGGCATGTACTCACTCTTACTGTACTCTGCAGCAAAGCTTTAAGGATAGTAGGAGAGCCCTCTGAAGTGGTTTTTGCATACACTCACACTTCTATATATGTATATAGACATTTTATCTTCTTTGATATATACATATATGTATTAGTGCCTGTGGATGTGACTTCCAGCCACATAATATTAAAATCCCTATATATTCATACACATGTACATTAAAATCCAATCTATCACTGCTGTATAGCATATAATGTAATAAGAATACATAAGCTAACAAAGCAAGGGGGGTGGTTAGATACAAAGCCTTTCATACAGCTTGCAACTTCGTTCTCTCTCATAAGACATCAGAAGTCTCAATTCCAACTTTAGAGACATAGAATCTTCTTCAATATATGAAGTAACTCCTCTTTCTGCAGGAATTCTAGCTCTTTCTATAGTCAATGGAAAAATCACTTGGGCAAGACTGTGGTGTCCCTGCCAATGCAGGAGTGTGATCTTGGAGTTATATATTTTAAAGGACTAGATAATTTACAATCACCATTAAAGGAAAAAAACCCAAATAAACAAACAAAACCCAAGCCACACTCAACCAAGCCTATTTCTTATACGAAGATGTACCAAAATTCCCTCTTTGCAACCTAATGTACAACGCTAACAAAATCAGAGTTTTATGAAAGTGAGGCACTGGACACTGACCACTGCTTAGGCAAGTTAATATTCTAGCAAAATATAAGGAATTAAACCTTAAAATTACAAGGAACTATGATCTGCAGGAGAACCCCTACACCTCGCCACACTGTTCAAACTAGTTTCTGGTGTTCATATTGAGCTCCTACCAGGGTGGATTTTTTGTTTGTTCTAACAGTAATTTGGGATTTATGCAAACATTCCTAAAATATGATTAATTTATTATATCTTTTTTAGTAGGAGATTGAAAAGTGCCTACCCAGCTACAAAATCACCATTGCTCTATCAGTTGAAATCATGTCCCCTGTTGCTCTCATTTAATCAAAAGCCAATCTTCTTAAGACAGTGAAAAGAACTGGCTTCTCAATGTTAGCTAATACCAACATTAAACAAAGAAAAGTAAATTAATAGCTCATTCAAAAATTAAGGCAAGTGTGAAAAGGAAAAAAAACCCCTTATTTTAATATAATTGGAGCAGACTCCTTTCTCCAAGAAATAAAAAGAAAATATTGGCAATTTTCAGCAAGCACTGGCAGAGCACACATTAGGAAAATCACTTAAGATTTCATCATGGTAAAAGTAAGATATCATCAATATTTTAGATTCTGTAACATCTGTTTACAGTCAAGAATTTTTTCTGAAGTACTACAAATTGGCAATTGTTTATCTACAGTAATGGACTCAATTACTGCTACCCCAGATTATGCAATGAGCATATTCAGTAACTGAGATAATTAAGGAATACACATATACTTTCAGCTACAGCAAAGCCTTGCCAGCATGAATTCTGCCAAACCAGAAGACATGCACACATTGCAATGTCATTTATTTGCACTTCATTTTTCAGTACTTCGTCCTTCACTGTTCGCTTCTGTAATGCTAATGTACTGTTGCTTTGAAAATAATTAAAATTGTGGCCTGACTACATGCAGCTTGAAGAAATTAATATGTGACCTTCAGCACTACACAGAAACATACATACAAGACAATAAGGTTATGCAGTGCTAGGGAAACCACTACATGCACATATATGCATATTATAAATGTCACAGAATCATAGAATTTTAGGGGTTGGAATGGACCTTACAGATCATCTAGTCCCAACCCTTCCTCCCATGGGCAGGGTCATCTCCTCACTAGACCAGGATGCTCAAGGCTTCATCCAGCCTGGCCTTGAACACTGCCAGGGTTGGGGCAGCCATCGCTTCTCTGGGCAACCTGTGCCAGCGTCTCACCACCCTCACAGTAAAACCTTTTTCCTAATATCTAGCCTAAATTTCCCCTCCTTCAACTTGAACCCGTTATCCCTTGTCCTATCACTGCAGTTCCTAACAAAGAGTCCCTCTCTGGCTCCCTTGTAGGCCCTTCAGATTGTATGTCCATACACTAATCAAAATTTCAAGACACCTTTTGATTGCACAAATAAGTGTATGCTACAGCCTTACAGGACAGAAATATCACCTTTTTAAAAGTCTCCCTCAAAGTCTCAATTTAACCACCATCATTTGTCAGGGATATTCTTGATTCCATTAATTTTTTATGCTTTTTCTTTTTTTCCATAGGCCCAACACTTAAGTTGCTGATGGTTGCCTTTGAAGGCCTAAACCTCCTTAACTTTACTAAATCCATGGCAGAACAAAAATGCTTCACATCATCAAACTCGCATTATCTAACATCTCTTAGAATTTGCTAATTGGGAGAGACGGAATGTCACTGCAGATTAATGCACCTCCTTTCAGCCTGAGCACCTGAGTTGAATCCAATCTGCACAAAAGTGACTAAAAATCAATCTAATCTGACAGTGGTGAAATTATTAGGTACAATTATATGCATTCTCAGATCCTCAGCTGGAGAAGACACATTCCTTGAAACATTTCAAGAGAGGAATTTAAATATTTGTGGTTTTTTTTAAAAAAATCAAAAACACGCAGAAAAGAATTTGTCTTCAATCATAAAAGATGAAAGGCGATCAAGACAATATCTTCTGTTCATGTCAGCCCTCAATATTTGCTACAGGAAACAACACATTCCCATGCCAGAAGTGCGTTGGAAGAAGGAAGGAATTGGGGGAGGGGAAAAACATTGAAAAGTACTCACATGCATCATTTTTAATTACCTGAAAACGTGCATTACATATTTAACGATGGGCTCCTTTCCATGGAAGAAGCAGAGATCTGAGCTTGCTCATACCATGCCACAATGAGCAGCATTTCTTGCTTGCAAAGGGCTGCATATATCCACCTAATACAAGCAACTCAGCCCTTCTGCCGAACTCGGAGCAAGGGACATGACCAGGAGCATAACCCCGACTTGAAGCTACTTTTTCATTTTTGTCTCACTCACTCAGTTTGCTGCGTGATAGTCAACTACAAATTAGGAAATAAAAAAGACAAACCCCCCATTTTTGTCAATAATACCAGCAATGGCACAACACTAAACAGTGCTGGAAAAAATATCTAGTTTGTTTCAAAAGGGCATGATTAGTGTTTGAAAGAATCAAATGGGTTTGCAAATTTTGTATTGTATAACATGACATACTCAACAGCACACAGTTAACAACGTACTTCAAAATCTTTCTTCAAGCGGCAAAATGCATCCACTTCTAATTCTAGTATTCAAAAAATGAAGACACATGATGAAATAATTGTGTTCTGAGCATTAAAAAGCACAGCAAGTCTATGTGTCAGAACTAGGAACGTGACAGTGATTTAACTAACAAATTTGTGTTTGGTGAAGAGAATAGTTTCTCATGTGAAAGATTATCACACTGTTTGCTACTACTGTCTTGTTTTTATGCCCCAAAGCACACAGGCAGTGGAAATCCTGTTGATACAATCTATCTGGATTTCCAGAAGGCCTAAAGAACCTAAGTACCTACCAAGAAATAATGAAGGTTCTTGCACAAATAGAGAACTCATCAAAAAATAGAGTATAATCACCCATAAGAGTTAGGGAAGGAAACATTCCTCACAGAAATCTATCCTGGGACTTGTGCTGCTCATTGCATTTATAAGCAAGCTAGAAAAGGGGCGTAGCAAGGTGGCAAAAGTTGATGATGCTCCTTCATTATTTAGAGTAGTGAAGCTGAGGGCTCATAATAAAGAGCCACATACAGATCTTATGTGACTTCGTAATTAAGCAATAAATCAGCACAGGAAATTCACTATAGGCAAACATAAAAAGATACACAGGTGAATAAAGCTGTACAAATTTCAAATATACAAGTTGGCCGCTATTACTCAAAAAGAGAGGCCTTGAGGATAGGACAGCCAGACTATGGAAACAAAAGCTCAGTGCTCAACAGCAGTACAAAAAAACCCCAAACAAACAAGCAAAAAAATCACTTATTTGAAAACAAATTGAGAACAAAACAGAGAACATGTCTTTTCTACCTACAGAGTATCTGCATCTTAAATGCTGCATGCAGCTTTTTTCCTCCATCTGAAAGGAAACAGAGCCGAAAATTTTCCAATCAGGGCAACAAGGAGAAGCCATCATCTACTGTATAATAAACAGATAAGTAAGCTACAACTCTTGAGTCTAGGCACAGAAATGTTTAAGATTGAATAAGGTAAAGGTCTATAAGGTCTTTAGCTGCAATGGAGAGGGTGTACCTTTAATGTCTCCAAAGAAAACAAGAGGCAAGAAGCACCAAAAGAAACTAAAAGGGAGTCAGGTTCAAAACCAAGAGAAAGAGGTGGGTCTTCACACACATGTTTGAGCTACAAGAGCTTCTGCTTGTGGAAGACCAGGAAAACCAACAGCTCAGACTTGTTCAAGGGGCACCAGATAAATTCATGGAACTGGAATCTAACAAAAGCTACTAAATACACAGAAACCATCTATAGAAAAACTATCATCCTGTGTAGTCACCCTGTTTGTACAGTCTTTCCTGCACATCTGCTTTCAGCTCCCACTGAGGATGGTGTACTGGGTTAAACACTCTGACCCCACAGAGCCAGCCTCACATTCTCACTTCTCTGTGTGAAAGCACATGCCTTTAATGAGTAACGATGGAATTGACAGAATCACAGAAAACAGGACTGGAAAAATGCTTGAGAGGTCATCTAATCTACTCTCCTGTCTCTTGGTAGAATCAGTTGTGCATGATCTTTTGTGGCAGATGTCTAACCTGTTTTTCAAAGCCTTCAAAAGCAAGCTATTCTAGTGTGAAGCTGGCCTTCTCTGAAAAAAGCTCTTTGTAATATAACCTGAATCTTCCTTGCTGCAAAGTTAATCCCTTTATTTCTTCATTGTTACAGACACAGAGAGAGATGGTTCCTCCCCCTTTGCAGTGGCCTTTCATATCCTTGGACTTATCTGCCAAAACCTAGAAAGAAACCCCAAGTCCTCTCAAATTGTAGTCACCTAATCATTGAAAAACACCATTTCTTGCAAATACCAAAATTCCTCCACATATTAGCAACCTGGTGGCATCACAGAAAGAGACAAAACAGATTCTTCTAGTACTGTGTACTACTAGTACATGTATAGTTCATGTACTATGTCAATTAATGGTGAAAAAAAAAAACAAAACAAAAAGCAAACCCATAAAATTGTGTGAGGTATGGTTAGTGTACAAAGAATGGCTTATAGTGCACAGTAAATTGAGTTTACCTACAACAGGCACAGGGAACAGGTCTTCCTTTCCTGCAGAAACCTCCTCCAGTCCCCTTCCCTTCCTCATCCTTATGCCACACAGGTAACCCAAATTCTCAATCATTCTTCCCAGACCACACTCCCTAGACCTCAGAGCATCCTCTTCTCTTCAAGAAAGACAGGAAACATTTGGAGAGAGTCCAGAAGTGTAACGCCCAAAGCTAGACATAGCATTCAAATTGAGCCTAACCAAAGCTTTGACAAGCAAAAGGATTACAGCCTGTGCCTTGCAGGCTTCCTGCTCCTGTGTGTTTGAAGGCACTGCAATATGCTGACTCATAGCCAGCTCATAACTCACCCAGGCCCTGTGATGCCTTCTACTGCAACTGTTATCCACTCATTTTTACCACCCCAGCCCATGATTTATGTAGTTCCAATCATTTTCAATTTTTTCTTTCATATAGAAGACTTTTTACTCAAGAGGAGATGATCTTTTGAGAAATGTCTCAAAAACTGCAGTGATGCTAAAGAGTATCAGTTTGCTTCTCTTGGTCACTCCACACGGACTCTAAGGAGTTCCCAGGATCAACAGGTGAGACATTTAAAAATCACTGGCTGTAGAAATAAAGCACAAATTTGTGCTTATCTGGGCTGACTTACTAAAAAAAACCCAAAAGAGAGACACAGGAAAAAAACCAACACAGAAACCTTTTCTCTAAATTCCAATCTGATGCTCCAACTAGACTCCTCCTGAGTATCTGCAAATTTAGCTAGGACTTTTTTGTCTCTCTGATCATCTGGTTTCTGCAGATGATCAGTAGCAACCCAGTAGAGCAGAGACCTTGGATAAGACATTGGGTGCAGTCTGACTAGTTCAGCACACACCAGAGTGGTTTATCTAGCACTTGAATTCCAAATTTGCATTTGGAAAAAAAACCTCAACAAGTGAGACAGACAAATAACGACCCAAGTCAAGATGTCATCAAACAGATGTCACATATTGGTTGCACTTTGCATCTTCGTCTTTTGGGGTTTTTTCTTGCACTGAGAATGTAACAGTGAACAAAGCAGATAACAGTCACAGATGGCTCACTAACACTTAAGAGATACTGTCGGCATCATTAACTTACTCAAATTTATATCCTAATTGCAATAAAAATACCACAGCCTTAATCTAGAGGCAAATGCAAAATTACTATAGAACGGATAGTGCTATAGAACTGATAGTGCTTCTAACAAGCAGAGATACATGAGCTAATCCCTGTGAGCAATTTATTCAGTGACTTCAACCCCTGCTCTGTTAATGAATTCAATGGGACATTTTTATTTCTGTGAATTTATCCTTTAGAATTATTAATAAATGAATTATATGACCATGCTCAGTCTCCAGATTGCTTGCAAACTATTTGCCCTCCCACCAAGGTTTTATGTTCATAAATCAGATTACTTACTCAGCTAATCCACATTTTTTTCAGTCTACAAACCCACAGTGTTTTCAAGGTGGTTACTGCATTAAAATTATGCAAAGAGTATCATGACATTTTTATCTTTCTCAGCTAAGCATTTCAGAAATCAAGAACTTGTGCACATGAATAACTGCAGAAAACATTCATCAGAATCTGAATGCAAACTAAATACGGAAATTCTCAACCCATTTTCACTTTCAAAAAGATAAGATTAAATTTAATATGATAAATTAATTCATAAACCTTTTGAGACAGCATGTGAATATGCTAAATATTGCATAATAATTAATTATCCAGGATATACAGAACACAGGATTCCATTAACTTGCCCAATGGCCAGTTTCTTCCCTTCACAGTATATGCAAACAGAATAATGCTTAAAAATCCAAGTTAAATACTACATGTAATTTTTTTTTTTTGCAGCATACAACTCTATTTTACCATAGTGAAATCTGTATTTAACATAACCTTTGGGGTTGTATTTCTCTTGCCTACACGGAATTTTGGTCAAACTTGCCAGGCACAGCATGCATACAATTTTTGGTAAGTAGTCCACACTTCAAGTAACAACACTGATAAATGGCAGATGTACTGCCAACATAACTTCACCTGAATTAGAATACAAAAATCCAAGTATGGTACAACTAAACTGCAAACAGAACAGCACTTTAACTCTTCTCTTATTGCTCATTTCTGATGTGTCAAATATGTCACTTTAAAATAAACTTCAAGAAGGAGAGGCTACTAGGAAGATGACACAAAAGGCATTTCTAAAGACCCTACTTCTCTTTTTGTGTTGCTAGGAATATGGAAATGGCTTCAGGAAGATTGCATTGAATGTTAGAGATTTGATGTGTGCAATAAAAAGGCTTTTAATATTACAAAAGTAGTCTCCTTAATCCACAGTTCAAACACCTATTTTAAAGGCATTTGGCATTATATTTAAACAAAGCTAGTGCAGTGCCTGCAGCTGCAAATTGCAGGGAACAAATGCAAATCACAAGAGTTCACACTGCAGGCTCTGAAAAGTCATCAAAGCCTCCAAGTACTTTTAAAGAATAAAGTACAAAATGCCACCAAGACCTCACAAGCTACCCTGCAGGAATCCATTGCTTTTTACCTGACAGAGCAGTGAAGATAAGAACTGGAATCCTTTCTTTCTCCAGAGCTTCTATAAAAATGCAAATGACACCCAGTAGACACATACACAACCAAAAGGAAAAAACAAAACACTAAAACCACAGTTGTTTTTATTTTTAATAAAAGCCCAGTCTTTTTAGAGAGTTAAAATCTTACACATTATAGTACAAATTGCACCTGTGCAATGCAGGTAAAGCTGGCTAAATTAATAGGAAAGTTGTCTGATACTGTTGGATACTGTTGCCAGGAAATTGTAATGGCACAAGTATGTAACCATCACTAGGAGCTATTTCTCAACTGCCACAACTTCCTATCTTCATTTCAACCTACTGTCAAGTAAAAGGTTATCCCCACTTTGTAGATACCAAAAAAATGCAGAAGAGGTTACGTAAGAGTTCTAAAGCTTCATTTTACTTCACTGATATCCAGAGGGATTACACATATTCTTTCGCACCGTTTTAGCTACCTGATTGTCTTACTGATAATCGTACAAACTGCAATATGGCCAACCAGTGAAGCCACAATTTCGCTTTTAACTCACCCATTTTTCTGGTAGTACAGAAGTAAGAATAGTTGGAATGCTGAAAGCTAAACGGCCAGGTGGGATGTAAATTAGGTATTGAGATTTAAGTTCAAAGCTTGGAATAGATTAAATTCAGAGTTGCAGAGACCAGGCCCAGCCTTCTCCCTTTGATAAAGCAGCAGAGTACCCATGTGTTTGGTCTGAAAGCATCCAAGGCATTCACCCCCAGGCAGCCTGAACGTGTCAGTGGGAAGGAATCCCACTGCAACCGGCCACTCCACCCGGCCAGCTGGGCAGTAGGGAGGGACCTGGGGCAGGGAGCAGCTCCGACCAAGTGTACACTACCCCAGCTGTTTCAGGCCATGGATTTTCTCCATCAGCTGCCCCTGCACTGCCAGATACACACTATTGGCATCCATACTGGTAAGCCATCCTCCTCCTTTTCAGGCCAGTCCATGCTGTCCCAGAGGCTGATGTCACACCTCGCAGCCCACAGCAGAGCCCTCTGTATGGCAGAGCCCTTCCACGACCCCCACAGCCCATGGCCACAGCCTGTGCAGGAGCCTCACATGGCTGTTGAGGTCTCATTCTCTCCACTCTGCTTATCCTAACTCATGCTAAAGATCCTAGGATCTTTAACCTCCGGAGCGAGTCCAGTGACGGGCAACGAGGTTCATAAAAGTTCTAGAACACAATGTATGAAGAATAGGCTGAGGGAATTGGGTTTGTTTAGCCTAGAGAAGAGGCAGCTCAGGGGTGATCTCATGGTGCTCTATAGGTACCTAAAAGGGGCTATAGAGAGGTGTGGGATGGTCTCTTCTGCCATGCCTGCAGTGAGAAGACTAGAGGGAATGGTCATGAGCTGAGACGAGGAAGATGCAGATTAGATGTTAGGAAACATTTTTTCACTTTTAGGGTGGTCAGGCATTGGAATAGATTGCCCAGGGAGGTGGTGGAGTCACCATCCCTGGAAATGTTTAACAGGCATCTGGATCTGATGCTGGACGATATGGTTTAGGGGTTACAGCAGAGTTGCAGGTTAATGGTTGGACTTGATGACCCCAGAGATCTCCTCCAACCTTGATGACTCTATGATTCTATGATCCTTCCACTGGTTTTCCAAATTTTTTCTTCTCTCATTACCTTCTTCCTCCATTAAAAAAAAATATGAAAAAAACCCCAAACAAAAATCTTAAATTACCCTAATCATGAGGCACCCACCACCCTTCATATGCCTCATCCCCTCTACATGATAAGAAAACTATCATTAGTGGTCAATTTTCACCCAGCCAAAGGGTGAAAAAATCCCCCAAACAACAAAAACAAAACCACACCTCACAAGCCTGGGAGAGGAGCCTGAGAACTTCTTCCCTAATTCAGCAGACTCCTGCATTTTTCTTCACATATTATTGAAAAAAGAACAAGGGACCATTCCAGCTAACTGAGACTATCACTAACAGGCAGGTGGGTGACTGCTCGCATCAAAGAGGGTGCAGGGTTGTTGCTGAGCTGTATTTAATTTTGTTGTTAGTGAGGGGCCATATAAAAAAAATAGACCTTGCACTACTGGCAAGGGAAAGGGTGTTCAGCTCAAGCCAGGTTCAGAATGAACAGCAGGAAGAGCCATGTCACACCCAGCCAGACTAGAGATTGCAATTTGCACTTCTTCAGGCAAACCCTCACTCATGTCACAGAGCAACTGCCTATTTAAGCATGTAACAGGAACCTGGCAAGACACATATGGCACTTATTCACCAGAAAGACATCTCTTAATTTTCAGCAGGGCTGGGTGTGGACAGCCACTCAAGTAACAGGGAGAAGGCACCATGCAATCCACAGCCCTTCCCTCATCCCTAATTCTACTACTCATCCCCTTCAGATACTCTCACTGTTTACACTGCCATTATTGCTGCTTTTCAATGAACTGTGGATCTTCTGAGGAGAGGCTGAAAGAGCTGGGGGTGTTCAGCCTGGAGAAGAGGAGGCTCAGGGGTGACCTTATCACCCTCTACAACTCTCTGAAAAGAGGCTGGAGTCAGGTGGGGGTTGGTCTATTCTCCCAGGCAACCAGCAGTAGGACAAGAGGGCACAGACTCAAGCTCTGCCAGAGGAAGTTCAGGTTGGATATTAGGAAGATATTTTTTACAGAGAGAGTAATCAGGCATTGGAATGGGCTGCCCAGGGAGGTGGTGGATTCACCATCCCTGAAGGTTTTCAAGCTGAGACTGGATGTGGCACTTAGTGCCATGGTCTAGTAACGACGGTAGGGTTGGACTCAATGATCTTGGAGGTCTTTTCCAACCCGGTTGATTCTGATTCTGGGATTTTAAGTGAGGTGGACTGAGAAGTGGCTGAACAGCACATTCTAGAGGGTTGTAATCAGTGGCACAGGGTTCAGTTGGAGGCCTGTCACTAGCAGTGTCCCCCAGGGTTCTCTACTGGGCCCAGTATTGTTTAGCTTATTCACCAACGACTTGGATGACGAGGCAGAGTGTCTCCTCAGCAAGTTCACCGATAATACAAAGCTGAGAGGAGTGGCTGATACACCAGAGTGCTGTGCAGCCCCTGACAGTTTGGATGAGCAGAGAGGAACCATCTGAAGTTCAACAAAGACAAGTACAGAGTCTTGCATCTGGGGAAGAGTAACTCCATGTCCCAGTACAGGCTGGGAGGCTGACCTGCTGGAAAGTAGTTCTACAGAGAAGGACCTGAGGGTCCTGGTGTTAAACAAACTGCCAGCAGTGTGCCCTTGTGGCCAAGGTGGCTAATGGTCTCCTGGGATATATCAGGAAGAGTATTGACAGCAGGTTGAAGGAGATGATGTCCTGCCCCTCTACTCAGCCCTGGTGAGGCCACATCTGGAGTGCTATGACCAGTTCTGGGCTCTTTAGTACAAGAGAGACATGGAGCTCCTGGAGTGAGTCCAGCAGAGGACTACAAATATGATTAAGCATCTCTCTTCCAAGGACAAGCTAAGGGAGTTGGGCAGTTCAGACTTGAGGCAACTGACAGGGGACCTCATCAATGTACCTAAGTATTTGAAAGGCACAGTGCCAAGAGGACAGAGCCAGGCTATTCTCAGTACTGCCAAGCAATGGAACAAGAGGCAATGGGCAGAAACTGATGCACAAGAAGTTCCACCTGAATATGAGGAAGAACTTCTTTACTGCCTGACCATGCACTGGAACAGATTGTCCAGAGATGCTGTGGATTCTCCCTCACTGGAGATACTCAAAGACCACCTGGACACAATCCTCTGCCATGTGCTCTAGGATGCCCCTGCTTCAGCAGGGAGGTTGGACCAGATGATCCACTGTGGTCCCTTCCAACCTGACCCATTCTGTGATTCTGTGAAGCATTTGTACCACGTAAAATTACATTGTACTTAATATTGCTGCAATACATATGGACCTTGTGATTATTTTTTTAGCAAGCCAATTGATAAAAATGTGCATAGATAAGAAAATGCCTGTCTCAGTGCTATTTAAAAACCTTTCACTGATGCAGCATGTTCATTCTCTGCATGATTCACATGCATTAAAGATGCTCCCCTCAGTAAAAACATCCCCGTGATAAGGTATGCCTTCTATTTAATTGGGCATGCCTGGGAGCTGAGCACACAGCATGTGCGTGGGAAAGAGATGGGACCCAGCCCTGGGAACGAGAAAAGGCTGACTAAGACAAGATCAACGCTCTGAGCACACAGCAAAGCAGATCTGGCTTTGTCAGGGGACTCAACTCCCTGCAATTCCCAGTGAGTGCCCCTGCTAATTCCACACTCAGGTCACCATCTTGAGCACGCGACGGAAGGTTGACAGTTGAAGCGAGAAGAAACAGGTAATGCACAGCACACATCAGCCTGAAACAATCACTGAGGGCAAATGCAATCGAGTTTACCACTTGGCTTTGTGATGCTGCTGGCAGCCTGCGTGCTCAGGCAGAAAGAGAGCAGCTACAGTTGGGAAGGAGAATATGGGGCTTGGATCTTTGTACAAGGCCTTGCTTACACCCCTGGAAAGCAAATCTTGTCCTGCTTTTCTGCTGCATACACAGGTGCCTGGAACACAGCCTGGAAGTCCAGGCTTTTGTCTTCAACTCTCTTCCAGGCCACCTTCAAAGCTTTTGTTTTACACAGCACTGCCTGGCACCCCTACTGTGACCAAGCTCAGTCCTCATTACAGCACCGTCTATAATCGTGACCTAATTTTTATGCTTGAATATCAACTTCTTGGACCTCTGCCTCTCCACCAGGCATGTGCTGGGGCAGGATCTCATACAGCTGCAGCTGGAAACCTAGAAAACAGGCATGGCATAGAAGTAGCTCAAACAAACGTGGTAATAAGTTGACCAGCATGTTGAGTGCAGGTGCATGCAAGCATAAAGCTAAAAAGTTTCCTCAGTCACCAAGCAGTTTAAGAACTGTCTGCAATCTCACATCAGCACCAACCAGTTGTCTGGGGCATGGCATGAAACAGTAGACAGTAAAACACTTTGGAGCATAGTCCAAAATCCCCTCAAATCTATTCTGTACATTTCTGCAGTGCAAAATTACTCCAGATTCCAAGAAGAGGAAAAAAACATTGGATCAGGTCACTAGGTATGTCAAAACAGTGTGGAAGCAAACAAACCTGTAACAGTATGAATAAAGGCAACCAGTATCAGCTATCTATATTTATATTCTGAAACTCTAGATAACTGCAGTTACTCACAACTCGCATTTTAGGTTGCACAGTAAAGTGTGGAGGATCACATGGAACACTTACTGCTAGGTTTCTAAGAGCTCACAGAGAGCTGAAGGGAGCAACAATTAAACCCATCGAGGTGACTGTGGAAAAAGCTGAGACACTGAGGACCCACAGACCATTCTCATCACACGAAAGGATGTCGCATAAACTTCATCTCATCCTGGGCAGGCTTAAGACTGCAACTGCCTGCGAGAACAGCACCGTCCTCCAGCGCTCACCCTGCACGGGGACAAGGTCCCACACCTCCCAGCCTGCGGCTTGTGGTCAGCCGAGCTTTTGCTTTTCTTACTGTTTTGCACAGCTCCTCACCACGCAGCTCCGCAGCACCTGCAGGCTGCAGGACGCGCGGGCCCCTGCGGTATGTGGGGCACAGGCTCAGCGACTCCGCAGCCTCGCTCCCCTCCCGCGGTGAGCGAGCCCACACCGTGACAGGCGCTGTCAGCCCGTCCCACGCGCTCGGGGCCGCGCT
>NW_008653481.1:182842-187333 GCF_000695815.1 Acanthisitta chloris | reverse complement strand
ATATATATATATATCACAGACTTCCAGTGTTACGTGAATGCAGTCGTGTTACCTATGTTAACCATTTATCTACCTGCTTGTCCAGATCAAAGCTGAAGCAGAATTCAAAGTCACAGGTAATCAAAGAGCTGAACTCCTGTTTCAGCTGTTTAATTATTAAAGGAAGTGTCTACCTAACTTGTTTTCAGTAATATAATCCATGACACTGTAGTTTCAAATCAATAGTTCTTTGGTTAGACCTGGAAAATGTAGCATTTCAACATCACTGGAAATGAATGACTCTTAAGTGATACCTCACCAGTTGCAGCTACTCTTCAGAAGTGTCATTTCAGCTATGGTATGCCTGAAATCTCAGTAAGATGCCATAGAGGGTAGTAAAGGCCTAATGTTTTAATAGCCAATGTCTCAAAGAAATGGGCAAAAAAGAAAAAAAAGGTCTCTCATAGAAATAGTATTCTAGCCTTTACCCGAAAAATAAAGCATTAACAGAACAGTTGTCTGTCCTTGCCTAGACCAGTAGCAGATTTCACACTGTCAGACAAATATCCGAGCCTTAAATGAATTTCTGGATAGAAGACAATTCGCGGGATGTTTGATTATTTGTCTGAAGATAAGAATGACACTTATTTAGCTGTTAGAATAGTGAAATGAGATATCAAGCTATCATCATCAGAAAACATAAACCATCTACTAGAAAACACTTCCAAAACAATGGGAACTAATGGGCAAACTAGCCAGACCTCAGCAGCATATCCAGCATACACCACTGTCTGACTGATCTGCTGTACAAGTCTGCCTGTTTCCTACCACTCTAGTGGGGGAAAATCATGTGAGGAATTGCATTGGGGGAAATTCCATAGTGCCTTTCACCATGTGGTGTTCAGGGCGTCACAGATTAAAAGCAGCATGGATTTGTTTCCTAAATGTAGAACTGAATCCTGGCTTTTGGATTCTGTGGGAAGACCATGGTAACTAGTTTAAGGTACTATTGCACTGGATCTGGTCCCTGTGACTAGCACACAACAAAAGTTGTTTAATTCTCTGCCCTTCTGCATTAAGTCTATCTCGGTTGCAACCTGTGGCCTAAAATTCTTTCTGAAGATGCCTCATTCCCACCTACTGCAAGGCATCATGTGTGTGAGTCCAGAGTGGCTGCTGACTATCTGGAAGACCAGCCAAACAGTGAGGAATGTACTTATACCCAAGAACAGAGGCTGTGACTGAGGAGGATATTGCACCCTTAAATGCCCCCTAGCCCTACAAAACAAGTATTTAAAGATGTATTAGAGGACAGGGAAGCTAGAAAGACTGGTCTAGCCAGGCTTTCTTTGTTGAACAGATGTGAGGACTGGCAGGAATAGGGATGTTAAACTCCTAGTCAGTTAAGGACAACTTTATGCAAGTGAATAACTTGTTATCCTTGATGTAGCAGGTTTTGTGCAGGATATGACTGAGTAGGGACTTAGACGTAGACTCTGTTTAGGCAGTTTGTATACCAGATGTGACAACTAGTACTCAGCATGTCTTCTAAAATGGTCTGTGGAAATACTTTTTGTAAAGTTGTTTTTGTGTTGGTTTTTTTTAAAAACAATTGAGTCAATTTATGAATCGGAAAAATTCTTCTGAGTCTCCTGGTTATAAGTCAAAAGAATAGAGTGCACCATGTAACTAATCTTTTGGCTGCACCAAGCTATTATTAGTGTGGAAGGGTATGTGCTGGGAACAGGAACAGCTTTTGAGAAGTGAAGGAAGTATTTCTATCATTAAAATTGGACAAACTGTCTTATTCATTTGTGGCCATTCCAAAATGTGTTATATTCTTTTATTAAATCATAGTCCTTTTATTAAGAAAATCCAAGTGGGTTCTTCTTGCTTTCACCATACCTGTAGAATACGCTAGATTTCTCTTGAGAAAAAGAAAGTCATTCTGCTTTCATTCCAAAGAACACCTTTTTGAGAGTTGTAAATAGACTACACTCTCATATGCAAACTTGCAAAACAAGCTTAGTGCCACTTTTCTCGCAAAAAGGCAATGTGCACTTGTACTAATGTCTTTGGGGACATATAACTGTCTGGAAGAACGAAGGTACACTGAGGTCTAGGTTGTTAGTAGGTAGAAAATTCATTCTGATTTAAGCAACTTAATTATTACTTGGGTTTGGTGGAGCCAGTAAAGTTTGTGCAGATCATTCATTTTTATTATTAGGAGAGAAATGGTCTGATCACAGCCAAGACATTTTTCATGGTCTTTCTTGCTTGCCTTGAGCAAAGACTGATGAATAACAGCAGAGACAGCTGTGCTTAGAGCCCGAGATTGTGGCTCTCAGCCTCACTTTGTAGCTGCACAAAAGCACAGCTCACTGCTTGAAATTTCCAGCCAAACTGCTTCTCTACACTGTATGTGTTATAATGCATACTTTCTGCACCAAATAAACCCTTTTACTTGAAGAAATTCACCACAGGAAGTGGTAGTGTCTAGTCTATTTAAACTGCATATAATCCATTTCTATATGACCATTAAGGTACTAGCTAAAAGACTTGCAGAGTGCCTGGTGTCCATATCATTTCCTTTGTTGTTGTTCAAGACACTAGAGAAACGATAAGTAGGTGTAGCTAAAACTAATGTCAGTAATAATCCTAAACCTATTTAGTCACTTGGGAGCAGCTGATGAATGAGGACATGTAATAGCTGCAGAACTGTTGTGAGTGGTAGGTGTGAAAGACAACAAAGTAGCAGCACAATCCTGCTATTAAAGGGTTTTTCAAAGTAGACATAAAGTCTGATGATCTAGGAAATTATTGTGCCATTTGGTGATTGAGGCTGCCTGTAATGACATGTGTTGTCATGTCTTTGAAATGCTGTGATCCAAAATCTTTTCTCAGATTAGTGGAATGGAGTCTGACAGAGAGGTACCCTGCTGCAGTATTTGTGAAGCCAGAACAGTCAGCCAGCATGTGGCAAACTGGATACTGTTCTTTCCTCATCCTCTGTGGAGTTGAGCCTTTCCTCTCAAAACTGTGTGTTAGCCACCATTCCAAGTGGAAATTGGTCTGTGGTCAGTTTTCAAGTGGCAAAAGTTAGATGTGCTATTGCTATTGGTCATGTAGCTGCCTGTAGTCTCTTTTACTTTCAGTTATTAATGAATTAATATGCATTGATTAATGATTCATTAATAATTGTTAGTTATTATCAAAACACAACACTTTAAACAGGAGTAAAGTATGCTTTTTTTCCACCTCAGGACTTTGTTAATAGGGAGGTGGGAGGTTGGACATGTGAGCTTAAGTCCCTCTGAGGCAGAGAATGGTATCCAGGTTTGACATGTGATGAATGAGCACTCCTGATCTGAAGAAGTCTAATCTATTTGATCATATTTACTAGACAGGTCTAGAAGATGGGAAGATCAAGCAATTTCTAATTTGTGGATCTAGACTGGACTTTGGTGAGGATTTAGCACTTGTTTCATTCACAGTTATGTGCATGTGTGGTACATGAACAAATTGGTGTGCACACAGAAGTGAAATTAATCCATCAGCTGCAGTCTCATGTGCTGTACATGCAAGGGATGCTACCCATATCTCAGTGCTGGAGGAAGCACTGTTGGTGAAAGTTCAAAAATGTTCAAAATCATGAAGTTGTGCATTAAGTTTCTTGTTTGGCTGTTCCGGACTTAGAACCACTTAGGAAATACATTTTCTGGTAGAAAAAAATAAATGTGTGTGTCATCCAGCTGCTTTCAAGGCCAGAGAGTTGTTCAGTTTGGTAGGTGGATTGTAGTTTTGCATGAAGGGGTCTGTGGGAGTTGAACGGTCATGACTGTGCTGTCAGGAATTGATAATCAGAGAGTTGTGCTTATGAACCTTTTCTTCTTCCAATAACTGAACCCCCCAACATCCTCTTCTGCAACACTTAATACAGAAGCAGTTGAATCTTTCTCTGTCTATTTCAGGATATCTGCCTCCCACTAATTTCCCTCTGGAAACCTCTATTTGAGGTTTAGAGATTTGAGTACCATAAATTACCTGACTACCAATGAATCAAAAATAGATGTAACAGAAGTTACACAGGAGGCATGTTTATGGCAAACAAGATAATCTTTCCATTGTGTGTGAACAGGAGACCAACATCATAGCATGTTGACTGTGACACTAAATGTGCTACCCAACCTCTTTGTGTCTGTGTTCAGTAGGCCGCAAAATTATGATGATGATACCTATTATACACAACTAAACAGCATAGAGAATTAATTCATTAATGTTTACAAAGAACTTTGAGATCCTCTAGCAGAAGGTAGTACACAATTGCTAAGTGTTAATTTATTATACTCTATTATCAGATTCAATAGGACATGTAGTATAAATCTTTAAAAAAGCAAACAAAAAGCTAATCAAGAGTCTCTTATTCACACTGTCAAAGCTGGTAATGACCAAACAGTCTTGTTTGTGAAAGTACAAAAAACCAAAAAATAACCCATGCTACTTAGGATGTTG